>NC_064809.1:117382838-117397014 GCF_023721935.1 Panthera uncia | reverse complement strand
CTTTTCTCCCCTCAGAAAGTCTCCCTTAAAATTTCTTGCAGGGCTGGTTTAGTGGTCACAAACTCCTTTAATTTTTGTTTGGGAAACTTATTATCTGTCCTTCTATTTTGAATGACAGCCTTGCTGGATAAAGAATTCTTGGCTGCATATTTTTCTGATTCAGCACACTGAATATATCCCACCACTCCCTTCTGGTCTGCCACATTTCTGTGGATAGGTCTGCTGCAGACCTGATCTGTCTTCTCTTGTATATTAGAGACTTTTTTCCCCCTTGCTGCTTTCATGATTCTCTCCTTGCCTGAGTATTTTGTGAATTTGACTATGATATGCCTTGTTGATGGTTGGGTTTTGTTGAATCTAAATGGGGTCCTCTGTGCTTCCTGGATTTTGATGTCTGTGTCTTTCCCCAGGTTAGTTAAGTTTTCCGCTATGATTTGTTCACATAACCCTATTTCTCTCTCTTCCTCTTCTGGGACCCCTATGATTCTAATGTTCCTTTTTAATGAGTCACTGATTCTTAATTCTTAAATTGTGCTCTTTTGCCTTAATCTCCCTCTTTTTTTCTGCTTCGCTATTCTCTTTAAGTTTGTCCTCTATATCGCTGATTCTCTGTTGTGCCTCGTCCATCCTTGCTGCCACTGCATCCATCCGTGATTGCAGGTCAGTTATAGCATTTTTAATTTCATTCTAGCTATTTTTTACTTCTTTTATCTCTGCAGGAAGGGATTCTAATCTATTTTTGACTGCAGCTAATATTCTTATTATCGTGATTCTAAATTCTGGTCCAGACCTCTTGCTTGTATCTGTGTTGGTTAAATCCCTGGCTGTCGTTTCTTCGTGCTCTTTCTTTTGGGGTGAATTCCTTTGTTTTGTCATTTTGAAGGAAGAAAAGGAATTAAGGAGGTAGAAAAATTGAAAATAAATAAAATTAAAATTTAAAAAAATATTAAAATTAAAATCACACACACACAAATTGAATAAATGATGCTAGATCTTAGGTTTGTTTTGGTTTGGGTGTTGAAAGTGGTTTGACAGATTAGAGAAAAAAAAGGGCGGGGGGAGAAAAGGAAATCGTTTGAGAATTTGAAAAAATGAATACACTGAAGTAGACTAAAATGAGATGATGGGGGTAAAATAGAATTTGAAAATATATACACAAAAGTAAAGAATATAGTAGAAAAAGATTAAAGAAAAATATTTTTAATAAAATTAAAAATAAATATGAATTTTTTAGTTTTCTGTATTTAAGAAAAAAGAAAAGGAATGAAAAAGAGAAGAAGGATAAAAAAAAAGAAATGTGAAAATTTGAAAAAGTGAATACATTGTAGTAGACTAAAATAAAATGATGGAAGTAAAATAGAATTTGAAAAAATTTACATAAAAGCAAAAATACAGTAATGATAATTAAATAAGAATATTTTTTTGGGCGCCTGGGTGGCTCAGTCGGTTAAGCGTCCGACTTCAGCTCAGGTCACGATCTCGCGGTCCGCGAGTTCGAGCCCCGTGTCGGGCTCTGGGCTGATGGCTTAGAGCCTGGAACTTGCTTCCGATTCTGTGTCTCCCTCTCTCTCTGCCCCTCCCCCGTTCATGCTGTGTCTCTCTCTGTCTCCAAAATAAATAAACGTTAAAAAAAAATTTAAAAAAAAAAAGAATATTTTTTAATAGAAATTGAAAATAAAAATGAAGTCTTTCTCTTTCTGAATTCAAGAGAAAGAAAAGAAATGAAAAAGAGAAAAAAGAAAAAGAAAGGAAATTGTTTGAAAATTTGAAAAGGTGAATACACTGAAGTAGACTAAAATAAAATGATGGAAGTAAAGTAGAATTTGAAAAAATTTACACAAAAGTAAAAAATATAGTAATAAAAATTAAAGAAAGTTATTTTTAATAATAATTGAAAATAAAAATGAATTTTTTTTCTATATTCAAGAAAAAGAAAAGAATTGTAAAAGAGAAAAAGAGAAAAAAAAAGAAAGAAAATTGAATAGATGAACCTGCTAACAGATTGCAGTAGGACTGAAATTGCTTCGTTTTCCCCTAGAAGTCAGTCTATGTACCTCTTTATAGTCCATAAATTAAGTCAGCGGTGAGACTTGTGTTCTTGAAGAGTGAAGTTGGTCCAGTTGGGTGGGGTAACAGCTCTGCTCTCCACTAGATGGTGTTGCTAGCCTACTGGGGTGGATTGTTATGGAGCTCATAGGTGTGTATGCACATGTGCGGGAGTGGTGAAAATGGCGCCACCCAGCTACCCAGTCTGTTCTCCCTGATCAGCAATCACACACCCGTCCTCTGTCTTCAGCTCTCACCCACTCCCCGCTTTTTCACTCTCCGTGACCAGGCCCCAGGTAGTACCTCTCTCCCAAGTTTTGTCTCAGATGCGGCTGTTTTCCCCAGCCCCTCATGTCCGAAGGACTGTGGCTTTGACCTGCTCCACCCCTCTGTGGGAGGGTATCACTGAGCAATGGCCGAATGAACAATGGCCGAATATTGGCTGCACCCAGGAATG
Organism: Panthera uncia; assembly: GCF_023721935.1. Taxonomy (NCBI): domain Eukaryota; kingdom Metazoa; phylum Chordata; class Mammalia; order Carnivora; family Felidae; genus Panthera; species Panthera uncia. The sequence goes on along the minus strand of NC_064809.1, from coordinate 117,394,511 downwards.
CCCAATGGACCCTGTTGTCGCCGGTGCCCCGAGACTGCGACCAGGTGCCAATCTGTCCCAGAAAATGTTTGTAAGACAGTGTAGCAGCAGCGTTGCAGGGATTATGGAAAATCACAACACACATCGGCTCCAGGCTTCACCCTTAACAACCTTGCCCCAGCACCAGCGAATGTGGCCGCCTTCTGGGGTAGGCTGGGACTGGGTGGCTTCAACAGTCTCTGCCAGGTGTCCTTCCAGCAGTGGAACCGCTTTTCCCCATGTGACCTGAGAACCTCCCGGACCCCACTCTGTTCCTGGGGATTCCCCTTTCCCACCAGAGCACTGCCAGTTATTGAGCTGCAGAGTTGCAGCCTTTGTGCTCCCCTTGTGTACAGTCTTAATGGAATTTAAACCCTCTCCTTTCTTCTTTCTCCCTTTTTAGTTTAGTCCCTGTGGCTGTTTCCAATTTTCCATTTTCTCTCCAGCTGCTTTTGGGGAGGGGTGCTTTTCCCGTATCCCCCCCCCACCCCGGTCTCTGTCCTCTCTCCACTCGCAAAAGCACCTCCCTTCCTGCGCCTTCTCGCTCCCCAAGTTCACCTCTCTGCATCATGTACCTGCTCAATTCTGCGGTTCAGGTTGTGCAGATTGTTGTGTTAATCCTCCAATCAGTTTTCTAGGTGTGTAGGATGGTTTAGTGTTGGTCTGGCTGTATTTCAAGGACGTGAGACACACACAAAACTTCCATACTGTTCTGCCACCTTGGCTCCTCTCCTCAGCACCTTCAACTTTGAAGTGACTGATCAAGAGAGTCTTAACTAAGAATAGATATACATGGACATTAACTGATAACACTTTCCAAAGGGGAACATTATCCTGACATCCTGACAACCATTTACAACTCAAATGATTGCTTTTGATTACAACTTTTTTCATTCATGAGAGAGGCTTCATAGGAGGCAGGGTTCCCTCTACATACCCCCCTACACACACACACACACACACACACACACACACACACACACTTCATTATTTGATAGATAAAAAGTAGCAAATGTACATAATTTTTTAGAAGGTATAAGTGATAGTTATGCAATTCATATAAATAGTGCCTTATAACATCGTGCTTTAGGAATAATAATGGCAGTTTATCAATCCCATCTGTTTCCAGGCAAAGGAAGAAAAATTTCAACATGGCAAAAGTCCAAAAGCTGATGCAATCTAAAGATTTGCTTTCTAAAGGTCTCCTGTAACAATTGACAAATTAGCTGGAAAGAGGTTTTAAACCAATACAAACTTCAACTAACAGTACCCATTTTTCCAAACCCTCATTAACACTGTGTATTATCTATAGCAATTTGATCAAGAATGGTATACCCTGTGTTACTTTAATTTATATATATTTAATTATAAATTAGATCAAGCTCTTTTCATATAAGAAATTTCTAGCTGTTTCTCAACTACTCTTATCCTTTGTCCACTTTTCCCTAGGTTGATGATCTCTTTCATCTCGATTTGTAACTCTCTTTATATAATAAAGATATTAGCTCTTTGTCATATGTGTCAAAGAATTTTCCAAATCTATCATTTGTATCTTAATTGTTTTATATTTTAGTGGCTTAATAGAAAGTTATTTGCATGTACTCAGATTCATCAATGTTGTTCTCTACAGCTCTGGTTGTATGTCTGGTTATAGCTCCTGTTCAAAGTTCATTCCTATTTTAAGCTTATTATTATAAGGGTATTTACTTATTATTTAAATACTTATCTGGAGTTTATTTTGTTATAAGGAATGAAATATTAATCCAGCTTTATTATTTCTTTTCTAATGACTTGTCAGTTATCTCACTGGCAATTATTAAATAATCCATTTTTTTCTTGCTGATTTGAAATAACACCTTTGTAACATAATAAAATAGATTTTCACAAGTATTGGAGCTTTGTTTTTTAAAATTCTCTCCTTTCTTGCCTTTCAATTATTGTACCAGAACCATTTATAATTTATTTAAGTATCTGCTAAAGGCTTATCTCCACCCCCTCCATTACTTTTCTCTTTTCAAATTGATACCTGGCTATTGTCACACATTTATTTTTCCAGATTTACTGTAGGATTACTTGTCAAGATCCAAGATGCAGTAGGAGGAAAACTCTATTGCAATATTACTGCATCACATGTAAGATGAAGTGAAAGTGAAAGAATCACTTGTTAAAATATTGAATCATATCATAATATAACAAGGAGTATTTTTCCATTGGATTTTAGTTTTAATGTATCTCTCTCGATCCTTAATAGTTTCTGTTGCCTCCTTTGAGATGCCTTCTGCTAGGTTATTCTATCAGTTTTCCATTGCTGCAGTAACAAATTACAATAAACTTAGCGGCTTAAAAAAGCACACAAATTTATTATTTTACATTTCTGGTAGTCCAAGATGGTGCCCACTGGGCTAAATTCAAGGTGTTGGTAAGACTGCATTTCTTTCTAGAGACTCTAAGGGAGAATGTATTTTCTGGCTTTTTCTAGTTTCTGTAAGTTCGCCCATTCCTTGATTCATGTCTGCCTTCCACCTTCAAAGCCAGTAATGGCTAGGCAAGTCTAACACATTGCATCACTCTGACACTGACTCTTTTCTCTTTACAATGACTATAATAATGCAGGATGATCTCTCCATCTCAAGTTTCTTAACTTAATCACATCTGCAAAGTCCCTTTTGCCATGTAACATAATATATTCACAGGTTTCAGGGATTAGGATGTGACTATCTTTGAGGGGCCATTATAGTGCCTACCACAATTATCAATGCTCCTTTTCCTAGGGCTGTCCTGCTGTCACTCATTCTTCCCTCCTACCCAAAGATTCTCATTATTATTTTCTTCTTATTCCATATTTATATTGTAGTCTTCCATATTTGAATGTCATTGTAAGTCTCTAAGGGATAATTTTCTTGATAATTGTGAGACATGTCAGAACAGTTAAGACCACTTCCAAAAGCTTTTGCCTACTTTGAGTCATTTGGGATTGTGAGTCATCTCTAACTTTGAAAGAGCCATAAACCCGCACTCCCTTGTGTTAGTATTACTGCTCTCATTATTAGAAAAAGGATTCAGAAAGCAGTAAAAGTATGCAGGTAGCTTATCATAATACTAAGCCAACACTTCTATTCTCATCGTCTTATTTACCTAATATCTTAAAACTCATCTAAGTCAAATCACCACTTTCTATTCTCAAGAGACGTCTTGTGTTGATCAGTGTAGGCTTGAAGACTTCCTGTAGCAGAACTCAGCAGCCAGTTTCATACTGGGAAGCATTAATTGTTAGAAAGCCCATCCTGAGCTGAAATCTGTCTCCTTGTTACCATCTGTCCATCTATAGTCTTTCTACCCTCTCAGTGATAGAGAACAATTCTAATCACTCTTCTTTTCAAATACTTGTGATAAATGTTTTCCTGTACCTTTTCATCTTCAATCTTTTTTTCATATGACATGGGTTTGATACTCAAAGTTTTCTTACCCACGTCTAGAGAAAACAGTCCATTTGGTCTTTGCATGTTTTCTAACGTAGGCCCCAGTACCAAATTGAGGGCACCAGGTGTGGTCACACTGAAGTGTTGGTTAAGCTGCTTCCATTTCCTCCATGTGGTTAAGAATAGAATCACATTCACAGAGATGCTGTGCCAAAGTAATCTAGAAAAGCACCTAAGGTAACCTTATTTCTTTCCTCTTTTCTTTCTTTCTTTTTTCTTTTCTTTTCTTTTCTTTCCTTTTTTTTTTCTTTTCTTTTCCTTCCTTTCCTTTCCCTTCCTTTCCCTTCTCTTTTTTCTTTTCTCTTTTCTTTTCTTTTCCTTTTCTTTTCCTTTAGAGAGAGAGAGAGAGAGAGAGAGAGAGAGAGATCAGGGGAGAGGGAGAGAAGGAGAGAGAGAGACAGAGATGGAGAGGGAGAATCTCTCCACGCTCAGTGCAGAGCCTGATGCTGGGCTCAATTCCATGATGCTAGGATCATGACCTGAGCCAAAAATCAAGAAATTAAGAGTCAGACGCTCAACTGAATGAGCCACCCAGGCACTCTGGGTAGCCTTATTTCTGATAAAAAATCACATGATTGGTGCATTTGAGAAACAATTGTGCCTATATCTGGGTCCCAAGTTGTTGCTAAGGTTCTTCATAAGTCATAAAGTCAAGTATCCCTTAATCCTTTTAATGAATAAAATCTGCACCACCTAATAAGGATGGTCAACATGATGCAGTTAGCCTGTCTTTTATGAAATTACTAAACAGGTTAATTCCCAATTCTAATTAGCACAGATGAAGGAAGGGCTGTCACAATTGCTACTCTAAATATCAAACTTGTATTAAATCAGTCAATGTCACATTATCTCTTGAGTATATTATATTGTCATTCATACTGTCAGCTGTACCTCCTAATTACTTTTTTCATGGTATTGCTTATCTATACACCCTCAAGCTAAATTTTTATAACTAATATATGTGCTAAACCAAAAGACTTTATATTTAATCACTAATAAATTTGACTTGTTAGATTTAGCTTACCACTGGAATTTTAAAACTTTTGGGAGCACAGTGTGAGCAACACATGAAAGCATATTATTTAGGCATTTTATTACTCCTGTTTATTTTGGGGGGGATCATATGTTCTATTAATTTAGTCAATGCTTATAGTATGCATCTTTTTGAAGAAGTATTGTTGGGTCCACACATTGCACAATCAACTATAGCAGGTACACTGAAGCTGACTAAGTAGACTAAACATGGAAGCCAGACATTCCCTCGGGAGCTGTCAAGTCAGACACTCAGGGCTTTAGGGGCCTGTTCGGGATTCAGGGACAGAGCATTTTTAGTCCCTCAAGAGACAGCTGGCAAACACCAAGATAGAGAACACAATCCTAGGTATGCTACTCTTATTTAAAAAAAACAAAAACAAAAACAAGAAACAAGCACAGAAACAAGTCTGGGATCCTGCAACCAGGCATTAGAATATAATTAGAGGCTAAATATCAAGAAAAAAAACAAAAACTGCTAACCAAATTGGAGCCCAATTATGCTAAATTAACTACAATGGAGCCTTGAAGGTGAGTCACAAATTGTAGAGCCAATTTTTTTAATTCATCTAGTCCATCACCAGGATTTATCATCAAAAGTATGTTGATAATTAGCTTGTATATCAAAGTCCAGGCTTCCCACTGTAAGGAAAAAGGCTTGCAAAGGTTAGGAAGTTGGCAAGGCTATATACTACCTAATAACATATGGAGGTTTTTTCTTTCCCTTAGTTCTGACAATAAAGATCTTGTCATAGTCCTTTTTTAAATCTGTGATACAATAATATGAACACTAAAATAGCTGTCACAAGACCTTAACTGGAGCCCTGAAACTTCCATTAACCAGATGCTGAATATTGAAGAAGTCACTGAGGAATTCCAAGCCTTATTTTTTGGGTGGAGATACTAATAACATTGGTAGGCTGGTTGTGAGGGCTAATAAGAATCATCTGGGCAAATGAAGTACTATTCACTTTGCAGACTATAAAACAAGTGTAAATTGCTATTCTTACAGTGATTTGCATCTATGATAGTTTCTGAATGACATTGTTTCAGATTTCATTAATTCAACATATATTTATTAAGTGCATACTACATGAAAATCATGGTCATAGTCCTTGCCTCTATGGTTTTTTAATTCCAGTGGAGGATGTGGGCCTTAAAATACTAACTAAAATATTAATTATCTTATATATTCATTTTTAGTATGTATTGACAGAGTCCTAACATGAATATGGTACTTTGCTAGGTGATAGACAAGCATGTCTTTAGAAATTAACCTCACTTATCTTATAGATTAATGGGATTATGTTTAACCTCTGGTTTATTCTCCCAGATCTAGTTATTTCATTTAGCATGCTATCTGGATCATTAATGCATCTAATGAAGTCATTTAGTATAGAAACTCTGAGATATCATGAAAAGCCATGTTAAATATTTAAAAAGAATCAACATGTATTATGACTAGAGCATTTTATGTTCTCTCTAAAAGTTATGATGAAAGTAAATGAGTTGATTTTGACATAATTTACTAGCATAACCTTATGCTAGTGTTTGAAAGTGAATTAATTGGAAGAGGAACAGAGAAGGCAAGGAGACTAGTTAAGAAGTTGTTATAGCAGTTCAAGTGAGATACAGTGGTGACCTGGACCTAGGGTGGTAGCAGGAATGGAGAGAAATGAAAGTGTTTGAGGTATTATTCAATGATGAAGTAAGGGACTTGGGGATTGACTGGGTATAGCATTGAGGAAGAATGAGGATGGAAGAACAGCCCCCAAATTGTTAGAGTGGCTGGTGTATGGCAGTACAATTTACTGACAGGAAACAAAGGAGAGGGAATGATTTGAGGAGAAGTTGACAAAATGTTTAAAGATTGTTCTTTAAAAATAAACATGAGGATAATTGTGAATGTTTTGACAGAGATGAACATGAGGGGAGACTTATCCTACCAGATAGTAAGATTAATTTTAAGGTTTCAGTAATCAAAACAATGTGATTTTGGTACTAGAATAGATTGACATATGGAACCAATTAGAAAGTCCAGAAACAGATTCAATTAAATGTAAGCATATGGTATATACCTATTGTTACAGGAATTCTATTTCAAAAGAAATAGTTGAATATTTAAACACAGGTATATGCATAAGAATGTTCCCTTAAAATCAAAACATCGAAATTTCAGTATGATAAGATTCACTAAAAAAATCATGACCATGTGTATACTGAGACTTAACCTTAAATTTATCATGTAGACACATATTTGTCATTGAAACTTGTTCAGAATGCATTATTAGAAGTAAATACATATCAGAATACAAAGCATTACGTATAATACATATACATATTTATAGATAATATCTTGATATAAGGATATCTTGATATCAATCTCTAGCACTTAGCATAGTCCTAAGTATATATGATAGATTCCCAGTTAATATCTGTTAACCAATAATGCCTGGTATATGAAATTAAGGTCTTGTGAAAAATCCCTTGAACCTTCATCCCACTTTGGGTGGGAAAATGCAGTGTCCTCCTCAAGATTTCTGTAGAACCTACAGGATATCCTGTCTTGGTTCTCCTGATCACCTCTTGCTGTAAACTCCTGTATGTGTAGAACTCTTGATCATTAATTTTTCTCACCTTGTGTCTGTTCTTGACTCTCTGCCCAATGACTACATACCTTGGTTAGTTGTACAAAAAGACTCATTCAGAATGTTAATAGCAAATTGTGCTTAATAATAAAACACCTAGGAAATGTTTAAAAGTCCACTGTCAGGAGAATCTGTAAAGTATTATTGTATACCTATACAGTGAATTCCGTTACCACTTTGAAAATAAATGAAACTCAGAAACTTTATATTGATTGAAAAAGTCATAGAAAAGCAAGAATATTTTATACTATTCTTATGAAAGTCAAAAGCATGTAGTACAAAACAATTTATTCTTTATCAATGCTGCTTACATACATAGTTAAATTTCAGCAACAACTCAAGGAACACAAAGTTCAGAACAAATATTAGCCATGGTTGGGGAGGGAGGAGGAGAAATTGGAAAGGGGAGCACAGGTAGGAAGCGTGGGTTTCATGGTAATGTTCTAAACTGAGTAGTGGACACACATAGATTCATCTCATTATTTTATTATATCACATATCCACCCCTCTGTTGAGGGATACTAGTCAGATATTTTGTTGAGTGTGCCTTCTTTAATGAAAAATAATGGCACTTTCTTAGTAAGCAGAAGAGGGTGTATTTCATTGTTGTTTAAAATATTTTTTTCTTTCCTTTGCACACACTCACATGTCCACACACACATTTACAGAGGGAAGCAGTCTGGGAGGATATACAGCAAAATGTTACTATTAGTTTCCTGAGCATGCTGTGTTTTCATGTGATTTTTTTCTTTCTTTATATTTTCTAATATTTCTCTAATAAATAATATACTTCATTTTTAAGGAGAAAGCAAAGTAACGCATTCTGTGTGGTTAAATTACAGAGCATTTTTCAAGGCCATTAAATATTCATATTTCTTTATAAACAGAGTAAAATTTCAATCTAACTAAATCCATGAAGAATGGGTTGTTCTGATTAATTTGATTTTAAGATGAACTAGGGTTTAAGCTAGGGACTTTTTTCATGACTCTTTGTAATCTTATTATCATAAACTCAGTTTTTGCTTTTGACATGTAAAACAGTAAGCAATACCAGTAACGGATAATAATAACCAAACCGAAGAGCAAAGTAATTTATACCTGAACAAGGCATAATCATTTCCCTAATTGATAGTTAGAATTTTTTAAAAAGGACATTAGAGAGTGCTCATTTGATCAGTAAATATTTATTGCCCCTATGTGGCAGGACTTGTATTAGAATCTGGGGATAGAGTGGTGAACAAAACAAATTCCAGCCTTCATGGAGTTTACAGTCATCTGATATATTCACTTTACAATGTGTTTTATAGATAATTTTATCAATACATAGTTCTACTTAAAGATTTCCAGTAATTAGGAGTTTCTTTTGTTGCTTTCTAGTGTATTTTCAGCTATTGTTACATTAGTGCATTTTTGTTTAAAAGAAAAAAAAGAGAGGTTAGAGAGGGAGAGAGCCAAAGCATAAGAGACTCTTAAAAAACTGAGAACAAACTGAGGGTTGATGGGGGTTGGGAGGGAGGGGATGGTGGGTGATGGGTATTGAGGAGGGCACCTTTTGGTGCACTGGGTGTTGTATGGAAACCAACTTGACAATAAATTTCATATTAAAAATAATAATAAAAAATAAAAGATAAGCAATATTATTAATTCATAGAGCTTTTTTTTGTTTTGACTCGGATTTGCCCTTTTTGACTTATAAATGTTGGTCTTTGTTCTGCCTTTAAGAACTCTGGAATAATCTACCATAGCAACTTCTCCCCATCCCTTGCTTTGTGGGATAGCTCTTTAGGGATAGCCTTTCAAATGTGTTGAGAAAACTATGATGCTGCTGTAAGGCTTCTCCAGGATAGAACATGGCAGTTCCTTTCATCATTTCATCTGTGACATGATTTTCAAATCATATACCATCTTGATTGCTTTCCCCTGGATACTTTCTACTTTGTCACCCTTTGTTGTTAAAAATAAATTACTCCCAATTTCCTGCTTTCAATAGAGTAGAGTGAACATAATTGATTCTTTGATGTCTGAGGGTCTGGTATGGTCTGAAAGCAATTACACTGACCTTGAATACTTATTCTACAGTACTGTAAATACCATTATAGAAAAAAATAGGAACTTATACTAAATCCTTACTGACCTTGGGTCATATCTTGGGAGATTTTTTTGAAAATGAGTTTATTTTTTTTCTTGTCTTTTTCTTTTGATAGTGAACTATGCTTTGTAAAAATAACAAACATCAAAAACAAAACATAATTAATAGTGAAATTCACTATGCAGGTATCTGTTTTTCTTCTCTGGTATACTGTGAACTTTCTGAGGGCAAGGATTGTACCTTATTAGTTTTTAAAAATCTCGGGGCGCCTGGGTGGCGCAGTCGGTTAAGCGTCCGACTTCAGCCAGGTCGCGATCTCGCGGTCCGTGAGTTCGAGCCCCGCGTCAGGCTCTGGGCTGATGGCTCGGAGCCTGGAGCCTGTTTCCGATTCTGTGTCTCCCTCTCTCTCTGCCCCTCCCCCGTTCATGCTCTGTCTCTCTCTGTCCCAAAAATAAATAAAAAACGTTGAAAAAAAAATTAAAAATCTCTAGCACTTAGCATAGTCCTAAGTAGATGTGATAGATGCCAAATAATATCTGTTGACCAATTAATGCCTTGTATATGAAATTAAGATCTTGTGAAATGAAATGAATTCCTATTTTTAGAATGCTTAAAAGAATCAGTAGTATAGAATTGGACCTTCATTTTATCCTAACCTGAAATGACAAAAAAATAAAATAAAATAAAATAAAACCCCTATTAGCAATGGCTCAAACAACAAGGACTTTTTTACTTAAGAAGTCTGTAGTAACTAACCAGTCCTGGGCTCTTTCAGTCCTGGGGCTCTTTCAGTAGCTCAGTGATAACATCAAGGTCCTAGGCTTGTTTTATCCTTCTCTTGCCATTCTTAGCCTATTACCTTTTTGATCTTAAGGTTATTACCTTATGGTCACAACATGCCTGTCCTGTGTGCAGACATCAAAACTGCATCCAGAGAGAGGAAACTGAGGGTGGCTAAGGCTCTGAAAGAGCCCCATTACATGTTTCTTTCTCTGGGGAAAAATATTTTTCCAGAAGTCTCCCTTTTATCTAACTGGCCAAAATTGAGTCACATGGCTGGCTATCCCTAGGAAGCTGGCAAGGGAGTAGAGTCTTGGGAATAACTGTTGATTAAACGACAGTTTATGCCACAACTAGAAAATAGCCATATACTACAAAAAGAGATCATGACAAAGGATCACGAACTTTAGTATGTCAGTGATAAATTCAGGGGAACCGAACTGTCAGGACTCTTCGAAAAAGATCACTGATAATATTGGGGTTACATGATGATATAACTTATTCAAACAGATGAATCAGCATCTCTTAATCAGTTTTGGAAGAACTGATGAATCTGATTATCTTTTCTAGTTTTTATAAATCAAACAAGCTGTGTCTTTATCACAAAGCTATTTTTATTTTTTCTCCTTCCTTTCAGGAGTCCTATCCAAAGAAGAGGAATTACACTATGGAAATTGTACCATCTGCTTCTCTCGATACATTTCCTTCAGAAAATGAGAACTTTCTATGTGATCTAACGGACATAGCAGTTACAAAGAAACCTTGCTCCTTAGAAATTGCAAGGGCCCCTTCTCCAAGAACTGGTAATATTTCCTTTTCTAATATTAATTTTTTGTAGAACGGGTAATATTTCTTACATTGGACCAATTCAGTTTGCATGCTTGTGTGTGTGAAGAGGCATCATTAATATTTTGATTTTCCACAATATTTTAAACATGAAAGTGCCCCAGTATAGTCACACTAATCATTTTTTTGCATTTTGAAGTGAGTCCCAGTAAGTCAGTTTTTGATACAATTTCTCTTAACTTCCTGACAAGAGTGGTACTGCCTTGGTGAAGGCACTTTGAAACCTTGCAAAAGTGAAAAACCTTTTAGGTCAGATGCAAAACTTGGGGTTCTTTAAGAAAAAAAAAACCTTGAGGTCCTTTAGAACTTCATAGCAGATTTGGTAGCAAGTCTTTTAATATACTTTTCTGCATCCTGTTTTCTGTTTATTGAAATGTACTCAGGTACTTTGTATATTTTATATCTTTCATGCTATTTTCAGATCCATTATTTTATTTATTTTCATTATCAATTAGTGTACAAGTTAAGTAAATATTATGCCCATTTTACTGATAAGGAAATTGGAGCTAAGTGTCTTATTTAAGATCAATACATAAGGGGGCCTTTCTTGAACATGAGTATTTGACTATCATTATACCTCTGTTACTTCACCACCGCCTCTAAGAAAGAATGCAAGATAGTAACATGAACTCTATGATGGAGGAATGTTTCAAGTGGGTGGTCATTATATTCAATGCTGCAAAGAAGTTGTAAGAGAAACTTAATAGAGGGATTTTTGGTTTGACAATCCAATTGCTGCTTAATTTTGCAAAGTAAGTTTTATAAGTGATGAAATAAAATT
>NC_064809.1:117290338-117377838 GCF_023721935.1 Panthera uncia | reverse complement strand
ATGTTACTTCAGATGTCAATGTTGCCAAACCTGCCACTACTACAACACAAATGATGCCTTACTTTCAGCTTCTGATTACATTTGCTCTCCTTTACACCTTCACCAACAGCTTCCTCATAGTTCTCTGGGCTTCCAGGAATCCTCTCCTTGGCCCTTATGGCTTCCCCAGTCATTCACTTTGAGACCCTTCTAGCTTTTGCCTGCTGCCCAGTCACAAAGTTCATGCCACATGTTTTAGATTTTTGTTATGGCAACACCCATTTCCAAATGTCAGAATCTATTCTGGTTATTGATGGCTGCATAACATCCAACATGTTGAGGTAGTTGCCTCAACACTTAGTGAGTTCAAAAAAATTAGCCATTTATTTTGTTTGTAAATCTACAATTTGGGGAGAACTCTACAGAGACAGTTTTTTTTCTGCCTCAAGTGATATCAGCTGTGGCAGCTTCACGGCATGGTGGGGCTGAAGGATCCATTCTCAATACTGATTCTTATTCATATGTCTGGTATGGCCTATGTAGACTTCCTCATGGTAAGTGATGGCCTTCCAAGAGCAAGTATCTTAAGAGAATGAGGCAGAAGCTGTTTTGCTTTTTGACTTAACTCAGAAGGCAATATCACTTCTGTGGTATTTAAGGGCCTACGTATATTTAAGTGCAGGGGATTTAATCACCTCTACCCTTTATGGAAAAGTGTTACTAAAGTCAAGTTATAAGAAGATATTCTTGGGGCGCCTGGGTGGCTCAGTTGGTTGAGCCTCCGACTTCGGCTCAGGTCATGGTCTCACGGTCTGTGAGATCTGCTGACAGCTCAGAGCCTTGAGCCTGCTTTGGATTCTGTGTCTCCCTCTCTCTCTGACCCTCCCCCATTCATGTTCTGTCTCTCTCTGTCTCAAAAATAAATAAACATAAAAAAATTAAAAAAAATAAGAAGATATTCTTATAGCCTCTTTTGGAAAATACAGATTCCCATAATGCCTGAGCTGTTTGTTGCTGTTACTGCTTTAAAAGAAAACAGTACTGTTTTCAAGGGGTAAGAGTTAATTTGCATGACTACATGATTTCCATGATTGTGTTCAGTCATCTGGTTTCAATATAAAAGAATCCAGTTTGCTCAGTTGACCCAGGTTAATTCATAATGATTGGTAGTCTGTACTTTTTACCACGATTGTAAATTCTAGAGGTGAGGGAGTCCAGAATTTAAATTGAAGAATTTTTCTTTTTAATGAGAGGAATAGGGATGAATACAAGTCAGAGCAGTTTCTGTTCTAATTCTAGATAGAACTTTATCAAGTGAAGCACACAAAATTCCCCTCCATAATTAACCTAGCAGGTGGAAGAGAAGATCAACATCACTGTTTGTCTTCTATCTGGATGAGGACACAGTCTGTGTCATTTTCTTTTGTTGATTCCATTAACCTGTAGCTTAGGTTTTGCATGGATCCAATTACTTCTAGGTCTCAGTCTGCTATCGTTGATTCCTCATGATCCATACCTAGCTTTGCCTTTTCCCCTCAGGACCAACTAACTAAAGCTGATGAACTCAGGGAAGTCATTGACCTCTCTTGATGCCACTGATGTTTCCTATTTTACCAAGTCCTTTACTAATAAAGGTAGGACTTTCAGAATATGGAGACATCTCTTGATGCACACGAGTCTTTTAGAGACCCTTAAACTGAACTCGGTACGTAGCTACCCTACAGTTCCTTATCCACTCAGTAAACACTTACTGAGTACTTACAGTGTTCTAGGCATTGTGCTAAATGTTGCTGAAGAAACAGTGAAACTTCTGATATTTAGGAGCTTAGGGTGTGTTAAAATTAAGAGTAATTAAGTGTAATGAGAGAGGTGAGCATAAGTGCTCCAGGAGGATAGAAGGGGAGGGATCTTGTAGAAGCTTACTGTAGGAGTTTGCTGCCTGATTGGAGCCTCAGAGAAAGAGACTCAGATACATGAACAGGAGTTGTATGCTGTATGGATGAATGAGAACTGTGTGCAGAGATCCAGAGGCATGGAAGAACACAGTTCATTCAGAGACTATGCCCAACTTAGCATGGATAAAGTACAGAATGCTACTAAGGAAAAATGCATTAAAAGAACAAGAGGTGACATGCAGAAATTTGGATTTCACCTGACAGCAGAAGTGAACCATTGACAGACTTTAAGTGGGACGTCATGTGATAGGTTTTTGTTCTAGAAGAGTCTCTCTGGAAGCAATGTGAAGAATAGATTGGAAAGAGATGAAGCTTGAGACAGGAAAATTAATTAGGAGATTGATGTTTAGTTTCAGCAAAACATTATGGTGACCAGTACAAAGGCAATGCCAGCAAAGAGGGGAAGGGGGAACAAAGAGGGAGGGTATAGAGGAGCAGTTATCCCTTCTCCCTTTGAAAATTCTACCACTTAGGAAATAGGTCGCCAAGGAAGCTAAATAATTATATTTGAGGGAATGCATTCTATAGTTTTTGGTTAACTGTGCTGGATAACATGGGTTAGGTTTACAGACAAAATGAGGACTTCTACACACACAAGAATTGCATTCTGAAGCTATCCTGGAGAGATTGAGAGAGAGGAAGAAATGATTGAGGGATGACTAGGTCATTAGAGAAACTGGGGACTGTTATGGCTTGAATTATGCCCCCCTCCACTTTTTGTCTTTCAATCACTAGTATTTCAGAATGTGACCTTACTTGAAGAATTTGGAGATGGCATTTATAGAGGTAATCAAGTTAAAATGAAGTCATTAGGTGGGCTCTAATCCATCATGATGGGTATCCTTATAAGAGGAGGAAATTTAGACACAGAGACAGATATGCAAAGAGGGAAGACAATGTGAAAAAACACAGGGGGAAGATGGCCATCCACAAGCCAGAGAGGCCTCGAACAGATCTTTACTTCACAGCCCACAGAATGAAACCAAACTTGATTTCAGACTTCTAGCCTCCAGACTGTGAGACAATAAATTTCTGTTGTTTAGGGCACCCAGGTAGCAGTACTTTGTTACAGTAGCCCTAAGAAGTAATTGCAGGGACTAGAACTGAGCACACACATTCAATACATAGAAGGGAGGGGCAAATGAGGATCCTGGGCCTCTGTGGGCAGACGTTGGCTACCTGCTCATTTCAGAGGCTATGCACTTAAGGGTCTTGGCTGTGAGTGGCAATCCCATTCATGGATATAGAATATGCATTTTGACAGAAAATCACAGTTAACTATGCATATCAGTTCCCTGTCTGTGGTCTTTTCTATTTATTAACTAGTTAAGCTAGTATAAAGTAGATCTCATTCTGAAAAAAAATTATATCATATTCACTGGTTTAATTTAAATATGAAAGCAATTTATTAGTAAATCTATATTCAACAAGATTTTACAGTTCAACAAGAAAATGAGTGATACATTTGCAAGGAGCATTTCAGTAATGCTTCAGTGCCTGCAGATTTCATATGAAATAAAGAATGCTCTAGTACTAGGCTCATTAAATAAAGATCAACAGAAGTCCAGTCCTTGCTTGGTAAATTTGCTAAGACTCCTGCTTATGCAGTCAATATTGAATCATGTTTGTTTGCCTTATTGCATCAAGCAAAGGATCTTACATAGTCATAGTGGGGACTCAATTACATAAATGAATGAAAATAAGTGAGTGAATGAATGAGTGAAAGACTGTTATCTTTAAGAGAAAATGGCTGTAATGGCAGAAAAAGTCCTGTGAAATAGTCAGATGCCATCAAAGATAATGTTTTCTTGTCTGCCTTTCATTTAATTTTAACCTTCACAGGGGAATTTTTCCATTTTATGGTAACTAGGCAACCTGTTATTTTGAATCACTTAGTGCAGGCTTTGCACACTATGGATGCTCAATAAATCCATTTTGATTAATGAGCAATTTATAACCACCAGTGAAGACTGTTTCCAATCCTGTTGGAAGAAAATAGATGATCTCTTATAAAAAGGACGCAGTCAATAGTTTCATGCCAGGATAGTTTGGGTCTTGCTTACCTCTGTTCAATTTGCTAATGTGCCTACTGGTCTGTGGTCAACCTGAAATGAAGATGTCCTCTGGTGAATAATCCTCCATAACCCCCAACATCTCCCCCAACATCCTGAGAGAGGTAGTAGTGTGCGGGTGAGCCTGTAACTTATTTATACCAAAATATTTTTTGAAATAGTGGAGCTTCCTTAATTCTAATGCCAAAATTTTGCAATTAAAATAATTCAGACTGGACTAGGATGAATGTTTATCTTTGCTAAGCAAGTGGGTAGTGTCAACATGATTTTTGTGGGTATGTTGAACTCATTTAAGAGAGCAAACTATTTTTAAGCCCCTTGGAAACACTCTTTTACATACAAATACTGGGCTTGCTGATAAGAACCGTTGTTATCAAACAGCAATTATTTGTTTGGCATTTGCTCTGTACTCAGTGCTGTCTTAGCCATTTATTAAACTAGTAAATTGTAAATTTGTAAGCCACTATTGGTTTATAGAGGGGGCAAAGAGAGAAAACTAGGGCAGCAGTACCTACCGAGAAATCCTGGTAAATTAATTGCTTCCTTCATCCATATGGACAGCTTACCAATTTGAAAATGTAGTCATCTCAGTTTGTTCAAATTGGTGGAAGTTGGCTATATTTGGGAAACATCATCTTAAACAAAAAGAAAATTATGCTTTTTCTATCAAATCAAGTTTGCCTGTACTATTATGAATAACATGAAGTGTAGAATAATAAGATATCTAAAGATATAATAAACTCTTATTACAGTAATGATGGGAGGGTCTAGGTTTTTTATTATGTCATTTATTGTATCCTATAGAACAATGTCAGAATATGTATAAAAGGGGGTAAACATTCACTAATTCATAAATTCATGCTCACCTCATTCAAGCAGGGCTTTCACACTGTGTCACATTCCACTTTTTCTCTGTTGTACTCTCCTCAAACCTCAGATACTTTTTCCTACCTTTGTTTTCTTTAAGTTTAATTTATTTATTTTGAGAGGGAGAGAAAGCACAGCAAGGATGGGGTAGAGAAAGAGGGAGAGAGCGAGCTGGCTCTGTGCTGCAGAGCTCCAACTCTGGAACCGTGAGATCATGACCTGAACCAAAATCAAGAGTCAGATGCTTAACTCACCGAGCCATCCAGGTGCCTGACTTTTTCTACCTTGTCTCTCACTGTCAGCAGGTGGCCTCATGTTCTAGTTAATAAAGAAAATCGAAGCCATCAGAGGGAACTGTGTTGACATCCTCCATCAAGTCTATAAATACAACCTTTCCTGCACCCTTCTCTTGCTTGTACCTCCTGTTAAAGTGGAGGGATTTTCCTTTTAACAAGTTCCCTTTTCCTGTGCCTTCTCAGGAATGTGACTCTTTCATTAGGTGCTCTCTCCTGTTTTTAATTGTTCTTCTTCACTGGATCATACACATTAAAGATTTAAATCTGCTTAAGCCTTTTTCATCTGAAAAACAAAAACAACAATAGCAGCCATCAGTGAAATAGCAGCCAGAAGCAATTAACAACAACTAAAAAGTTCTCTGACTCCCTTCCCTGGACTCCTCAACTTCTGTCTATCCCTTCACATGCTCAGTACCTTCATTTTCTTCCTTTCCTTTCACTTCTCTGCCTATTTTAGTCAGGTTTCCATTCCTCACTGCTCTTTCCAAATATACTTTCTAAAGGTACCAGTGACCTTAGTATCACAAAATTGAGAGGACATTTCTCCATTTTTCTTAATCTGTCAGCAGCATTCCACAGGTTAGTGACACCTCCATTTTGATACCTTTTCTTCCTTTTGCTGTCCAAAGACAATTTTATCTTATTATGCTATTCCCTGTCTATGTTGACAGCTAACGTTTTTCTGTATGGCTTTAAAAGTTGAGAGTTCCTCAAGGCTCAAAGTCCTCCCTATTCTTTTTACTTTTTCTCTTCCTAAATTGTTTCATCCATAGTATGACTTCTGTTATAATCAACATGCTGAAGACTCCCAAATTTCCCCCCCAGTCGTTACCACTTCTCTCAATTCCACGCTCATCCATTGTTCCATCCATCTGCTGAATATCTCTACCTACATGTCTCAAAGTTGCCTTAGCCCTAACATACACAGGACTACACTCATATCTTTCCCCACAAACTTGCTCTTCATGCAGAATTCCTTATCTTAGTAAGTGGGTTAATCATTCATCTGATTGCAGAAACCTGGGTGTCATTCTTGCCATCTCTGTTTCCACTAACTCCTAGATGCACTCAATCACTAGGTGTTATAATTTTTAGTGGCAATAGGTGTTAGGGTGAAGATAATTCTGTAACTTACTCTCTATCCCTAATTAAACCTCAAATCTACCTGTTCCTCTACTATTGCCAAGTGCTCTTAGAGATTATTTTAATAAAAAAAAATTTTCCTTCCTTGAATTTATTATTTATGTTGTAGCCAAAGTAATTTTAGAAATCATAAATCTGATTGCATCACTAAAACCTTTTGGTGACTTGTCATCATTCTTAGAAAAATGACCCAAATCCCTGATAAGGTTCATAAGGCCCTGAATGATGTCCTTTTTCTTTCTTTCTTTCTTCCTTTTTTTTTTTTTTTTTTTTTTTTTTTTCATTTTTAGCTTCATCTGTCGTCAGTTTCCACCTTCCCACACTGGCCATTTTTAGTTCCTTTTATTCTTTAATAGAGATGAGCT
The DNA here is from genome assembly GCF_023721935.1 of Panthera uncia. Taxonomy (NCBI): domain Eukaryota; kingdom Metazoa; phylum Chordata; class Mammalia; order Carnivora; family Felidae; genus Panthera; species Panthera uncia. Next base: position 117,371,161 of record NC_064809.1, on the reverse strand, counting down.
CCTTCCTATCTGTGGGCTTCACATGCCTAAACCAATGTTGGATCCTACTCTCCCTTTTCCTTCTCTTTCCCCCAAGTAGATAACATCTATACTTCGTCAGGGAGAATCCCTTTACTCACACACACTCGTGCCCCAGACTAAATATATGGATGCCTCTGTTTTCTTCTTTCAACACCTTCTAATTTTCCTTTCTTCTGTAGTCCTTACTTTGAATGAAATTATGTAGTTGAGGTTATGTATTTTAATGTTTCAGTTGTTGTCTTAAAAAGTTCAAAATTTTGCCTGTTTACATTGTAATCAGAGCTTCTAGCAAAATTACTGCTATATAAATATTAATGAAAAAATAATAGTTAATGGTATTGAATACTTACTTTGTACATCTTAGTTTATTTAATCTTAAGCTGTATATGACGTAGCTAGTATTGTCATTCCCATTTTACAGATAAGGGAAACAAGTCACAAAAAGTTTAGAGACTGCTAGAAAATGGCAGCTTTGGAATTTGAATACCTGATATTCAGCTCTGGAGACCATATTCTTAACCACATTCACAGTTCATGAATTAATTATTTAATTAGTTAATCATGCCATTTTGGTATTATTTTGAATTTTCCAGGATAAATCTTGAATTTTTCCTTTCAAACAAAATAGGAAGAGTTGGAAACTTGTTCAGTGTTTTGTGATATATCGTGCCCATCTGTGGAATAGTACTAGAGGGTGTTCCAATCAATTTAAAATAAGTGGATGTGTTGGAGACAACCCAAAAGTGAAAACAAGTGAATAATTAAGTAATAATGATAAATTCGAAGAGTAGACTTACCTATAATCATTAATATTTTCAAATAATATCTAATTATTCAATTTTAATAATGGCATTAGTTACCTCTCAATGAATATCTATTAAATGAATGAATGAATATTTACCATTTGATACAAATTTAGTTGAAAATAATATTAATGTGTATGTGCTTGGGGAAAAAAGGATCTTAAAGGTACTCTATAATCACGCTGTCTCTGAGTGCTAAGATTACATGTTATTTCTGTTTTCTTCTTCATACTTTTTTGTATTGTCCAAATTTTCTACAACAAACACATATTGCTTTTATAATTAGAAAATAATTAAAAATAGCTTAGTAATTTAGAAAGTTAAAATAAATCATGTCAAAACAATTCATGTTTATCTAATTAATGTTAAATATGTAGGTGATCTTCCTCTTTGAAGAAAGAAAGTTGAATAGGTTAAGGATAGATACTGTGTCTAAAATACTGAACTTCTGCAATAAGACTTTATTAAGGATATAGGTTTTAACTTCTCATTTTGCTTATACTTCAGAATATTTTAATTTAGATTACCTTGTTTTGTATACTGGTTGAACATTTGACAAGTGTTATTCTCAGTGCTCCTAACAGAGGCAAATCGTTATAGCTCCTGGGAATTTATAGTTGTGTAATTTCAGTCCCTTCTAAAGATTAAGTTATTATTTCCTGGACTCACTCTTACTAATTTTGTTCTGTTTAGCAGTTGCTACATACAGCATTAAGTTGAAAATAACATTATACTGAAAGTATAATATTAAAGAAATCTTGTATTAATGCTTGTAGTCTTGTATTTAATCTTTTCTCCCCCTACACTGTTTAGACATGTCAGATACATCAATTGGCACACTCACTAATTTATTTTATATCCTTTTCCATAGATGCTATGTTATTAATGTAATTTCATACTAAAACTACTAGTTCTTTCTTTAGGTACTCCTACAGTCTTAATTAAGTAACATTAGCAAAATTAACTAACACCCAACTATAGTCACATTATACATTTAAAAAGTAAAAAAAATTTGTTACTATATTTTATTCTAGATTTCATCCAATGTATTACATTTCACATTTATATTAGAATACACATATTCAAGAAACTCATAATAGATTGTTCATTCGCCTCTCAGAGGCAATTTATTAAAAATGAAAAGACAAAAATAGCTTATTCTTAGGTTATTTTTGGGAATTAACAGACTAGGTTCAGAAAAATAGAGAATTAAAAGTATTTTCATTATTTAAACTCCACCAAGAATTAATGCACAAAATATTTCCAGATCTATCATTTCATCACATTTATCATCATATCTTCTATTGCAGTTGAAGAAACTAAGTCAGAATAGATGAATAGTTTGTTGAAAGAGATGATAATTCAAAAGTAAATCTGTCATTGAGAAGGGACTGTGATTCATAACTCTTCCTCCTGTGCTCCATCCTACTGTTTAAAACTGTCTATTTTTAATAAGATCGTTCATTCATTCATTCATTCATTTATTCCACAGCTATTTATTGAGGACTTACTCTTTTCCAAGGCCATAGGTGTATGAGACACAAAGAAAAAGGAGACATTAGGCATAAAGTAATAGGAGAGATTTTATCTACATTACAAAATAAAAGTCTAAAGCATTCTACATACCTCTTGAGTCAATCAGACTCAAATAGACCATTAGTGCATCCAGAATTATATATTTTACTGCCAAACTTGGCCACATCTGTTCTCTGTGGGTTATCGTATTCTGCTATTTATGCACAGAACCCAGAGAAAAAACTGTAGGTGCCGTTTAATCACATAGGTTTTTCTATGCTGTACATTTCTATAGAACCCTTCAATTAATTACTGAATAGTCATCTAGTGTCCTCTGGGTCTCCTACCTGTGAACAGAGGAAGCGAAAAGAAAATAATGGAATGCTAAAAACTGTGCTATAAACAAGTCAAGAGCAGTGAACCAGCTAACATTCTTTTCCTTAGAAAATTTTAAAAGTAAGCAGACATTAAGTCACAGGCAAGTTTGAGGATCCTGGATCATCATTTCAATAGAAGCATACTTAGATTATTGTAACCAAGTGTGGAAAGGAGTGATATGTCTAATTCTGAAACTAGCAACACAGAAATTCTTCTAAACCTCTGAAATCATTTTAAATATCTTTTGTTTCCCTTATGAAAACCTGTTATATTGGTGTTATTATTTTTTAGTATAGTATAATAATTTTTAATATAGCTACTAATATAATGCTAATTTTTCTTCTAGTAGCCTTTTAAAAATAAGTTGATCATTATGAACTTATATAGAACTTATTATAATAAGCTCTCATTATAAAACTGAATAAATCATTTTGTTAATTTTGTTCAATACGTGAAAAGTAAAAAAAGTAAAAGTAAAGTATTTTACTGAATCTTACCTATCAGGGTAACTGATGTTAACATCCTGGTTTGTTTCTTTCTTGTTTTTTTTTCCTGTGTATAGCTTTATATAAACGTGAATGAACATTAGATGTATATAGACTTGTATTATATTTATTTTTTAAATCAATTATACATTTTTCTGATTATAAAATTATAACATGACCTGTCAACTCAGCAAGGTCTTTCAGGTTTACTTTAAAGCAACTCTTCCCCTATTTTCCAGTGCATCAAAAACAATGATGAGGATACAATATAAAATGAGAAAGTTACAAATTCTAGCTGTGCTAAAAAAAAAGAAAAAAGAAAAAAGAAAATATCTCTATTGTCAACTGGATCAGAGACACAAACTAGAAATTGGAACCTAAATGGCAATCCCACCTGGTGAGTGGGCCCCAAAATGGGCAGGATCCATAGGAAGACTGCATCCTTCAGGGATATGGAATCTAAAAGAGCCCCACTTCAAGAGGGAGCCAGAAATCATGCCTCCTTCTAAAAATGTACAGTCAGATGTATTAAATTTTCAGACTATAAAAACAAGGAAGATAGAGGGTTATGATCAGAGAGTAAGTAAAGTGGGCTAAGAAATTAGACAAAGATACTTAATAATTTTTAATTTTTTGTTACAAAATTTCTAGTAAAAATTTTGAGATAAACCAGTAAAAATTAGGAACATAATTTATATCTTCCAAACCAGTAGTATAAAATAAAAGAATAAAGAAATTTTTATTAATTAAAATGTCCTTAAATATGGAAAAAAAGAGGCGAAGCCAAGAGTAAGCATGGCAAACCAAAACCACAAAATAGAAAATAATTAATAAAAGGCAAAGATAAGCATACTGGATTCAGTTTTTAAAAATCTTTCTATATTAATTTTCCAGGAGCTGAGGATAAATAAAAATGACACAAAGGGGTTAAGAAACAAAAGATCAAGTGAAAACAACCTAAAGAAAGGCATTAAAGCAATATCATCAGTCCAAATATAATTGAAACTTAAAACATTAAAAGAGATAAAGAGGGATACTACATAACAATAAAAGAATAAAGCACAATATAGTAAGAAGTATAAAGTCACAAAATTTTTCAGTCGTTTTCACATACAACATTGCCTTGAAATATTAAAAGCCAAAACTGATAAGTTTGAAGACAAATTGAAATCCACAATTTGTGAAAGATTTTAATATATCATATTTCACTGAAAATTTTGATAAATGAAGAAGCATAAGAATACACTTTGTTAGGGGCGCCTGAGTAGCTCAGTAGGTTAAGTTAACTTCGGCTCAGGTCACGATCTCATGGTTCGTGAGTTCGAGCCTCATGTCAGGCTCTGCTAACAGCTGGGAGCCTGGAGCCTGCTTTGGATTCTGTGTCTCCCTGTCTGCCCCAACCCTGCTGGTGCTCGCTCTCTCTCTCTCTCTCTCTCTCTCAAAAATAAATAAACAGTAAAGAAAATTTTTTAAAAAAGGAATATACTTTGTTAGTGGCACCTGGGTGGCTCAATTGGTTGAGCATCTGTCTTGATTTCAGCTCAGGTCGTGATCTAAAGGTTGTGGAATCAAGCCTTGCGTTGGGCCCCAGGGTAAGATTCTCTCTCTCTCTCTCTCTCTCTCTCTCTCTCTCCCTCCCTCCCTCCCCACTCATGCTTTGTCTCTCTAAAAAATACAAAAATAAATTAAAAAAGAATATATTATGTTGAATAATACAACTAACAATCATGATTTAATAGACATATTTAGAACTCTGTACCCATCAGTAGAGAATACATGTATTCTTTCACACATACATAAAGCACTTATAAAAACTGACTACTTAACTAGGTCACAAAGGCAGTCTTAACATATCAGAGAATCAGGTCCCAATCTCAGATTATAATATAATGAAATTATGAACTAACAACAATAATAATAAATCATATTATATTTGAAAAAGGTTTTTCCTTATTGGATGGCTTACAAATGATAAATATATGTGTGTAGTACTGAATTAAAACCTATAATACAATGCATAATTTTATAAGGGCGATACTGATCATTTTCACCATTTTTCCTGACCCAGTTGTGCTAACTTCTTAACCCACCTTCATTTAGACAATGCTAACAGCTCAGTATATATCCTTTAGCTGTCTCCTTACACATACAAGCGTAGACAAACATGTATATGTGTATATACATGGGCTTTATTTCTTTTTAAAGAAAATAAAATAAAACCAAAATAGAATCATGCCATACCTATTAGTTTGCAGTTTTATTTTTTCTTTCATTGTATAAGGATTGTAGTTGTCTGCAAGCAAAGACTATCCTTTCTGCTGTTGGTAATTAGGTGTAGAAACATGCAGATCCTCCCGATGTAGTTATACAGTTTTGGAGGGCCCCCATGCATAAGTTCCAGCGCACTAAGGAAGGACTGGGATTTTCGTACAATGACTAGGGTTTCCCCAGTTCCCTTACCTCTCATCTCCTTTTCCACTTTGCACACATTTTATGACTGAAGCATTCTTTTAAATGGAAAAAGGAGAGACTGGAATATGATATGTCACAAATTTCATGATGATGCCAGTTATAATTTGCCATGGCAGAGCAAACTGAAAAGATGTTTGTTGTCTAAAAAAATTTTTTTTGAGATAATAAAGTGGAAAGTAGTAAGAGGTACATCCAGCAAATGCATAGTAAATTTGGTAAGAAGTTTGCTCTCAACAATGAAAATAGAATCAGTGAAAATTATTTGCTTAAAATTAGAATTAAATGTCCCATAAAACATTTTAAAACATTTTTAGCAGATTCCAAACTTATAATTTAAATGTATGCAATACCTCTTGACTTTTATATTAATAATTCTGACTCAGGGAACTTACTTAACTTGGGCAGATATAATTTTGAAGCTGAAACTATGTCAAAGTCAAATCAATTCTTCTAAAAGCGATGAAATAATTATATGAATGTGGATGCAAACTCTAAAGGAAAAATAATTTTTGGCTACTCATTTCAGTTATCTGAAAACTTTTAAGTATGTTTAGACCAAGTTTGTTTACAGTTGAATCTACTTTTCCAACTGTAATTTTATAAAATCTAAATACAGATCATGTATTTCCAGTGAAAGTTTACTACCTGAATTCACATGCTGGAAGTGTAAATTATACTTCAGATTATGAAGAGCTAGTACATTAAAAGGAAAGTAAAATATAATTATTAATAATTGAAAATGCAATATTTTTGATAAATTGAGATAAATGATACTTTTTTTTTAATTTTTTTAACGTTTTATTTATTTTTGAGACAGAGAGAGACAGAGCATGAATGGGGGAGGGGCAGAGAGAGAGGGAGTCACAGCATCCGAAGCAGGCTCCAGGCTCCAGGCTCCAGGCTCTGAGCCATCAGCCCAGAGCCCGACACGGGGCTCGAACTCATGGACCGCGAGATCGTGACCTGAGCTGAAGTCGGACGCCCAACCGACTGAGCCACCCAGGCACCCCAAATGATACATTATTAAAATTAATTTTATCTATTTTCAAAACTTTTACAAATGTGGCTACTAGCAAATTTAAAGTTACATATGTGGCTCACATTATACTTCTTTTAGACAATGCTAACGTAGAGAAAATAAAATAATTCAATCTTTCCTTGTTGAATTTTTTCCTCGTTTAGCATCATTGATCAAAATTAGGGCTTTTTTTTTTTTGTCTGTAGAAAATCTCCTTTCAGATTTACAATCGCTTATTGGCACTGCCATGCTAGTTTTTAGGATTATTGTCAAATTTGATAAAAACCCTCTTTCATATCTAAGCTATAAGATTTGGAAGAACTTTCCATACACTAACTTCTGTACATACCAAATATTTCTGGTACACAAGTATTTCTAGGCCACACTCTTATCACAATATCACTCATATCATAGTAGTGCTCTAAACCTTATAGTCACATACCAGATGAGTTTGCACAGAAGATGTTAGGAGAATTTCTAGAAGCCATTTTAACATCTGGACTATACAAGGGAGTGACTTAAACCTTGCAAATATGTCCCACTAAACCCAAACTAAATTTATCCGAAACTAATCTTCTCCTTAGCCAGATTCCAAAAATGTCTGCAGCCATTTTAATACTACCAAAAACAAACAGAAGTGTGATATCAAGGAAATTGGAGTTGGAAGAAATTTGAAGAAATCTGAGCTTATTGCAATTAAAATATTTAATTTTACCAAATTTACAAAAACATTTCCAGAGACCCTCCCAGCATCTTGGAATAGGCCCATGAAAGTTTGGGATCCTGAAGTTCAAGCTTCAGTATTTGCCTCTGAGTGTAAACCTTTTGTTTTACAAAAAGGAAAGTCATAATATATTTTCCTGAATATTATTTTTCTCATTCAACAGTATTTCAAAGGACTTCCTTCAAGTCAGTTATTATCCCTATAATTCACTCTTTTAAAGGTTGCATAAAATTTGATGGTATTATGTATCATGATTTATTCCACCTCTATTGATAAGCATTCACTTTATTTTGCATTATTTTTCCACCATTAAAAGAGTAGTAAACATCATTGTGCACTTGTTTTATATGGAGGTGCTTTTACTTCTATGAGATACATTTCAATGTAGGCCACATGTAAGGATCATATATCCCACTTTCCCTCAATATACTCTTTTATGCTTTTGACCTGGCATAATTGTTATTAGCACTCCCTTTCACTATCAAAAGTGTCCCGGTTTGGATAATAATTGTGTGTATACCCTAGTGAAAGGATATGTATATTTTAATATATTTAATATCATTGGGCACTTTTTATGTGCCATACATTGCTTTAAGCACTTTACATGTATTATCTCATTTAGTTTCCACAAATATGCTATTATTATTTTTATTTTACAGATAAGGAAACTGAGGCACAGAGAAATTAAGTAACTTACCCAAGTTCACATTGCTAGTAAGTGTGGAGTCATGATTTAAACCCCACAGCCTGGCTCCAGAGTAGGGTGACTAACCAAGGCCCAGGACTGAAGGGGTTCCCAGGATATAGGACTTCCAGGTTTAAAAGTGAGAAAGAACTTAGCAAACCAAGGTAAGTTGGCCATGCTATCAAGAGACACTGATCTTAATGCTATTGCTTTCCAAAATGGCTGTATCCATTTCTGTTGCCATCAGTAGTTTGAGAGTAGCTTTTTCCTGCAGGACTGTGATATTAAGTCTCTAAGATAACTCCTAATTATCTCACCTACTGATATTTATGCCCTTGTGCAATTCCTACCCCTGATATGTGGACTGGACCTAGTGACTTGTTTCTAATGAGTAGAAGATGGCAAAAATAATAGGTGTCACTTCCAAGATCAGGTTACAAAAGAGCTCTGGCTTCTGTCTTGCTAGTTTTCTCTTGCTCTCTGGCTTACTCACTCTGATGCAAGCCATTGTCCCATTGTGAACCTCTGTAGAGAGACCCACATGGCAAGGAACAGGAAAGCTTCTAGTCAAGTCAATAGCCAGAGAGAAAATAAGGCTCTCAGCCCAACAGTTCATGAAAATCCAGTGCTGCCAACAACCATGTGAGTGAAGCCAACTGTTCCTGGTCAAACCTGAGATGAAACCACAGACCCAGCTGACACTAAATTGCAGCCATCTCTGTTTTTGTTGGGGGATAATTCTTTCCATTAGAACTGATGTCCACAACTGATATACTTGATTTTATTACTTTCATTTTATGTTTCTTATTTATTTTAGTTTATTTTTTCTCTTTTATTCTTTTTTCTTATTTTTCTGGTTTCATTGACTTATTGTTAATTTTCCCCTTTGTTAGTTAGGATTTTTACCATTTTTTATTATAACAATAATGATTACCTTCCCTTATACAATGTCATAATCAAATATAAATTTCACTGGCATCAGATGAAAACAAGATAGCAAATGTTTACCCTGCTAAGACAATCTACTCCCTCACTGATAGCTCTCTTGCCCCATGCATTCGTTAGAATATAAATTTGACTGCTGTTACAGATATCCAAAATAATTATGGCTTTAACACCATAGAACATATTGCTCTCTCATATAACATTCTAGGCATAAGAAGTCTGGGGTTGGCTTGGTGGCTCCATAGCTCAAGGATCCAGTCTTCGAAATTGTTGAAGCTAGCCATAGTTTGTTGTTCTCACTGACACCTTACTCTTACTGTATCACATCCCAGACAAGCAAAAACTAAAGGAGTTCATCACCACTAAACCAGTCCTACAAGAAATGTTAAAGGGTCTTCTTTAATCAGAAAAGAAAAGGCCCTAATTAGAAATAAGAAAATATATAAAAGAAAAAAATCTCATTGGTCAAGGCAAATATATATAACCACTTAAAAATCTAGTATGAAAATTAAAAGACAAAAATAGCAAAATCAACTATAAGTACATTGAGTAGCTAAGGGATACACAAAATAAAAGATGTAAAATATGATGTCAAAACATAAAATGTTGGGGGGAGGTGAAAAGCAGAAATGTAGTGCTTATAGAATGTGTTTAAGCAACTCTCAGCTTAAAATAGACTACACACACACACACACACATATGCGCACGCACACATACATGCACACATGCTAGTACCTTATGGTAATCACAAACCAAAACCTACAATGGATAAAAAAAAAAAAATAAAGATAAAGAAACCTAAACATAACACTAAAGAAAACCACCAAATCACAAGGAAGGAGGCCAGAAAAAGAAAAATTGTTTCAAAAACAATTTGAAAACAATTAACAATTAACAAAACGTCAACAAGTACTCATCTATCAATGAATACTTCAAATGTTAATGGACTAAGTGTTCCAGTTAAGACATAAGGTGTCTGAAGGTTTAAAAAAATACCCATCTATATGCTGCCTACAAGAGATGCACTTCAGATCTGAAGGCACACATAGACTGAAAGTTAAGGCATTGAAACAAAAAGAAAGCTGGTGTAGCAATACTCATATCACACCATTCAGATTAGCTATTATTAAAAAGACAAAAAATAACAAATGTTGCAAGATGTGGATCAATTAATGCAGCCACTATGGAAAACAATACCTCGCAAAGTTCCTCAAAAAATTAAAAATAGAACTGTCATGGAAGCCAGCAGTTCCACTTCAGGATATTTGTACAAAGAAAATGAAAACACCAATTCAAATGGATATATGCACCCCTATGTTCATTGTAGCATTATTTACAATAGCCAAGATATGGAAACAACCCTTGGGTTGTGTGTCTATAGATGAATTGATAAAAATGTATGGTGACAGTTGGTAACTATACTTACTGTGAGGATCATTTCATAATATGTAAAAATATTGAATCACTTTGATGTACACCAAATACTAATGGGATATTGTATGTCAATTATACTTCCATAAAAGAATATGGCAGGATTTCAGGTTAGGTTCGTCTGATTTCAAAGCTCAGGTGTGTTGTTTATGACCCTTCCATTTCTTGGTATTTCCTCCATGAATATCCTATTCAAACTGAACTCTTTATTCCTTCCACAAATGTGCCTAATTCTTTTCTATCTCTCTACCTTTTACTCATCATACTTCCATCTCTGGAATGCCCTTCCCTCTCATCTCTTCATGTATGAATTTTGCTAATCTGTCAGAGACCTCCGCCATGACACTTTTCTTGAATTCCCAGCCAGAAGTAATCTCAGTTCTGTTTGTCGGCTACATACCAATTAGCATGGTTCCTGTGCTTTAACTGCTCACTACATGCTAGTGAATGATGTTAAATTCTATTCTGTAACATTGTACATGAATTATTTCATATTCACAGAATACTTCTAAAAGCTTGGGACGCCTAGGTGGCTCAGTTGGTTGAGCGTCCAACTTCGGCTCAGGTCATGATCTCACAGCTCGTGAGTTCAAGCCCCGCGTTAGGCTCTGTGCTGACAGCTCGGAGCCTGGAGCCTGCTTCAGATTCTGTGCCTCCCTCTCTCTGCTCCAGCCCACTCACATTCTGTCTCTGTCTCTCTCAAAAATAAATAAACATTAAAAAAATTATAATTAAAAAAAATAAAAGCTCAAGTAAGTTAGAAGACTTTTTCTAAGCTTGTTATTTTAGAGAACGTGGACAGTCATAATGCTAATCTAATGTGTAGTGAGAGGAACTGACTAAAAGATAGGTCTCTTATTTCAATTTGAAATTGCAGGTATGTTTAGTAATTTTCTCTAAGCAGTTTTTACACACCTCATTTCCTTTTCATCAGCAATGTTTTGTAGCTGCAGGTGTAAAATGTAGGTTGACCATGTAAAACTGTCTTGGATACAGGCTGTCATTTTGCAAATTCCACTGGATAATTGGTATTTTTATAAATTATATAATAAAAGATATATAAATTATGCTTCTCATTTGGATTTTCTCCAAAAAAAGGCCATGGAATTACAAAAGCCAGATCACCTTTCTCCATTTAATCAAGGGCATTTTTGATGGTTGCCATTGACACACAGGTTTTGCTTTATTCACTTTATTTCATTTAGTATTTTTAAAGGCATTAATCTAAGAGCCATGGAGGGGATAAGGAAAATATAAGTGTCTGCAAAAATATAGCCTAGTCTGAAAGAGATAATGAACAATACAAGGTACTATGAAATCAAATTATCAGTGTAATGGTACAGATCGTGGATTCAGAAGATGGAGACATTTATAGTCTTTTCTAAATAATTTAGTACTTGATTACCCACTGTCTTGTACTATGTATTAAATTACTTATAAGAAACATTAAAAAGCTTTTGCCTTATAGTCTGCATGAAATACACCTCAGTTTTTCTGACTTTGACACAAGGGTAGTCACCAGGACTAGCCCTTGCAGTGAATCATTCCTCAAGGGATTATATCTTATCCCTGGAATTAAATTCTGTCTCTACCAATTTGTGTTAATAGCTAACAGATATTGGTCTCAAAATCTACCCAAGTAGTCACAGTCTTTACTCTAGATGTATTATCTGTAAAGCATTAGTGTTTAATTTTTTTTTTTTGCTTTTCTTTCTAAATTTTCTTTCCTCTTCTATGTTTTATTTTATTCTTTGATATTTGGCTTCATAGGGAAAAATAAAACCCATGCTATGTGCCTGATAGCATGCTATTTAATTTTCATATGTATTCTCTCATTTTATCTGCACACGTAAACAATAACTTTCTTCTAGACAGTTATTAATCATTTTCATTTTTAAAGTTAAGAAAACTGAAGTCCAGAGAGGTTAAATAAATTGTCCAACATTGAGCAGACAAGTTTTCCACAGACTTCAGTATCTGGTATTAGAATGTAAGTTTGTATGCTTTTTTATAGTAGCATTTGCTAAAAGGCAAAGAATTGGATTTAGTGTTGTTTATCTTGTGCTAACAAAAGTTGAGTAGCAAATAGCACAGAATTGAAGATGAGACAGATAATGGAATGAAATACCATGAGTGAGAGCCAGAGATACAGAAACGGATCCATGAAGACTTCAGGTATTGGAATTATCAGGCACAGATTAACAACAACAACAATAATTGCTTGCTATTTTCCACTAAATAAAAACAAGCTTGAAATTGTCAGGAAACTAGGGGCTCCTGGATGGCTCAGTCGGTTAAGCATCCGACTTCGGCCTAGGTCATGATCTTGCAATTTGTGAGTTCAAGCCCCATGTCAGGCTCTGTGCTGACAGCTCAGAGCCTGGAGCCTACTTCAGATTCTGTGTCTCCCTCTCTCTCTGCTCCTCCCCTCTTCATGATCTGTCTCTGTCTCTCAAAAATATATCAATGTAAAAAAAAAAAAATTAAAAAAAAAAAGAAATTGTTAGGAAATTGAAAAATGCCAAATGGTGATGTTGCATATTTGAAAAAGAACCAAATAGAAATTTTAGAAATGTGAAGTATCAGTGAAATTAAGAAAATAGTTTGATAGCAGACTCGACATTGCCGAAAAAGAGCTAATAAACTGGAAAATGAGTATAAAAAACTATTCAGAATGCAACACAGAAAGACAACAATGAATATACAAAAGAGAGAATAAATAATGAAAATAAAGACTCTAACATTATTTCACTGGAGTTCAGTAAACATTAGCTATTATTATTACGATATCACTTCAGAATTAAATATACACAATATACCAACAAAACTTCCTTTTACTTATTGAAACTTATCTCCAGCTTCTTCCTAACATAAAACAATATCTTTATCTATGCTCTTTTTATCTCCATGCCCTTATGTTTTATGATCTGTCCCAGCTTTCTTGCCTGAAAACTGAAGCCTTTCACAGCCTCTTCCTTCCCAGCCAGTCTGATGATTGTTCCTCCCTTGCTTTTTCATTAGGCTTCATTTATCTGTTATAAAATCTCAAGTTATATGGCATTATACTTTGTCTACAATTCTGATATCACATTTCACTGTATACTTCTTAAGGGCATGGATTTTTAAACATTTTATTAAACTTAATTTTTCAAAGCAGTTTTAGGTTTGTAGAAAAATTGAGCATCGGGTATCGAGGTTTCTCTTGTACCCTGCCCCCACACAAGCACAGCTTCCCCCACTATGGACATGACCCACCCACCATACTGGTACATTTGTTACAATCAGTGAATCTACATTGACCCATCATTATCGTCCAATGTCCATAGTTTATGCTAAGATTCACTCTTGATGGGTTTAGGCAAATGTATAATGACATGTATCCACTGTTATCATATCATACAGAATAGTTTTACTGCCCTAAAAGTCCTCTGTGCTCCACCTATCTTTCCCTACCCTCTACCCTCTGCCTAGAGGCTCTTTTCCATTTATCCTTAGAACATAACATAATACCTGATACATAGTTGCCCCCAAATAAATGATTTTAGATGTATGGTTGAATGAATGAAAGGGAGGGACAAATTGGAGAGAATCAGGACTTCTTTTCATTGTCTTGCTGACTGACATTTTGTCTCTGTTTCAGTAGTTACTCATACCAATTATATCCTAGTCAGAAGACCACCCCATATTACTGTCTTTGGGAACTCTGTGTTTCTTGAGATGCTAATTCAGATCTCACCTTATCCATTAAACCTGAGTCAAGAGTAAGCTCTGGACACTGTTAAGACTTATTTAATAAATGATCTATTTAATTCAATATATCACACTTATATATTTTTGTTTCATAAGCCTATGTCTGGACTCCCCAGTGAAACTGAATTATGTTTTTATGTGGGTAGAGTTTTCATCCCCTCAGTTTTTATGAGCAAGAGGCATCTTCATAACTTACTACTTTTTACTTGGGACTGTAGGCAATTGCCATAGAATACAAAACCTTGCAGGTCCATAAAGAATTGACAGTCTCAGTCTTTGCATCAATTCAGCTGTCTAGAACAGAAACTTATTGGGAACTAATTAAAAACATAACAAGGAAGTAATTTGTTTTAGATTTGAGCTTACAACAGTTTCCAAACAAAGCTATAGAGGATTGTCAAATTGTTGTTAAAATAATATAACTTCTATGTGCTACCAAGACTTATTCTTGGAACTTTCCCATCCTTTTCCAAGTGTTTTAAACATTCTAAAACTGCATCTTTTTTGTTATTTTGTTTTGATAAAAATTTAAGAAGAGAGTTTTATGCATGTTGCTGATTTTAAAGTCATCACTTTATTTTTCCTTTGACCCTCATACTGAGCAAAAGAGAGAAATAATTTAGATTTTTGAAATTTCACTCGATTAGCTTGATTATAGAAGATGTGTTTATCTGGGTGTGATTGTTTTGTGTTAGTCTACATTGTAAAACCATTGTTCACACATGTCAGCTTTTCCTCAATTTTAATTCACCGGGATGGTTCTCTATAGTTTGAGGGATTTCTGGGGGACGTGCTTTCAGGAGGCTTGAATTTGGGTTTTATGACTCAGAAAGATATGAAACTTCCACTTTAATAAATATCAATACCCATATGAAAGATTATGGGGAAAACTTAGCCCAATCATATAAAAAATCATATTCTTTTTAGTTAAGGTGAAGTTTTGCCCTTTGTATAGTAAAGGCAGTCTTAATAGCTGTGTTGGGTATCTATCATGAATTGAATAATAATACTCTTCCTTTTTGGAATAATACTACAGTGTATGATATTTACCATTCCAAAAGAAAGTAAAGCATTCAGTAAACATTATCTTTAAAATATACTGCTATCTATATTCCTCATTATGATCTTGTAATTGATACCAATTTTAAGCTGAATTCTCAATTCATGTTCACTAAAGTAATTTCAAGTCTTAAAAGGTAAACTGAGTGATAAGGTTTATGGCAGTTCTATTTTTATTCACAGATAATGCATCTGAGGTAGCAATTACTGCTCCAGGAAGTAGTAACCATAGAAACAGCTCAACAGGCCCAACACCCGACTGCTCACCTCCATCCCCTGACACTGCCCTCAAAAATATTGTAAAAGTTATTCGACCCCAGGTAAGTGCCCAGATGACATCACCTGCAGTAGTGTATTTTGTTTTGGAATCATTGCATGTATACTTCTTATATTGCAGTGCTTGGACTATTTTATGATATGCAAATAGATTTTTAGATTAAAAGAAGAGACTTGGAAGAGGATGCTTCCTAACCTTGGAGTTGATGACAGATACTGAAATCCATACTAGCTTTTGGAAAAATGAATTTATATATCACGTGAAAAAACAAGTGAAACTTAGAAAATTGAGTATTTCATATCACTTTTCTCTCACTACATTTTAATAATTATGCTCCAATTATTAAACTATTACATGTTTTCTGGGTTTTCATGCTCCTTTTGTCTTCACTTCTCTCGACATGCTGCATTATTTGTGATCACCTCTCCATCTTCCAACCTAAGTTGTTTTGATATATTTTCTTTAAATTCTCTCTTCCTTGTGGTTGCCTTTTGTCCTTGTTTAAAAAATTTCTTTTAATATTTATTTATTTTTGAAAGAGAGAGACAGAGTGTGAGAGGCGGACGGGCAGAGAGAGAGGGAGACACAGAATCCAAAGCAGGCTCCAGGCTCTGAGCTATCAGCACAGAGCCTGATGCAGGGCTTGAACTCACAAACTACCGAGATCATTACTTGAGCTGAAGTCAGACATTTAACCAACTAAGCCACCCAGGCGCCCCTCCTTTTGTCCATGTTTAATATTGCACCCCTCATTGCACCTTATTTTTCTCCAGTGCTCACTTTTGTCTAGCATGTCTCTCTCTACCTTTTGTCCTTTTTTCATTTCTGTCACTTGTATGTATGGGTTTCTTTCTCTTCCCTCTTCTCTTTCAGTTGGATTTTCCAGTAGGCGGTTTGCAGGCAAGCTTTAGAAATATCATTGGGACAAGCTGTTCTGTGATATTTCATTGAAAATAGCACTTATAAAGCTGTTTGCATTATATTTTTGCCAACAGATGGACTCAGAACATGGAATTGGTGGTGTTCTCAACCTGGCTCATTCTGAATGGGCCTCATAAAATCCAAGAGAGGGGGACTTTGGATCCAATCAATGCCATTCACCATCCACTTAGATATATAGTATGAGCAAATCCTTTGAGCCAATTTGTGAGACAAATGTCTCTTTTTAAGACTGTTTTGGTCTAAATGAGCAATGATTTGCTTAATATCTTACCTTCTTCAGTATGATTTTAGTTTATTTTCATTATAATCATCCTCATCAATAAATAGCATTTTGACTTTAAATATTCACTATATTTATAGAACACTTGCATATAAATAGTTTCATTTAACCATCATTAATTTCAAGGGAATGTGATAATGCGTTATGAATAAAGCTGTTGACACTACAAAGGGGCTAATTGTGCAACTGATTCAAGTTCCTTTTTTTCCCTTCAGTATAATAGTTGTCTCCTCCTGCTCAGAGGTTAGAAAAATCTTCTTGAG
This sequence comes from Panthera uncia, assembly GCF_023721935.1. Lineage (NCBI taxonomy): Eukaryota > Metazoa > Chordata > Mammalia > Carnivora > Felidae > Panthera > Panthera uncia. Next base: position 117,354,113 of record NC_064809.1, on the reverse strand, counting down.
GTTGTACAACATCTGTATGAGGATGGAACTTACAAGTTCATTTTGGCAAGGTAACATTTCACAGTGTCCAACTGTGTGGAAGAGAAAGTGTCTTCAAAGATCTCTTCTTTTCTTCCAGAAAAATTTGATCTACTTCATTTGCTTCAAGACATAAACCTCATTAAAGCCAGATTTAGATGCTAAATGTCACATTTGTCTTCACTTGTTCTCTCATTATATGAAGGCGTTCCTAGTGTTATTGTGCAGCAATTACATTTTCAGCATTTTTAATTACTTAGGTAAGAGATTATCTTATATATATGTTAACATCCATTACTAAACACATTTATTTTTACATCAGCATAAACAATCTAATGTAAATGCATTTAGCCACTCAGTGAATAAAAAGCAGATTTTCTTTCTACATATTTGTAATCTAACCAATTCTAAGGGATCTTATTCTGTAAATCCTTCTTTGCATTCTCTATTCTATTTTAGTTTATTTTAGGTAAACTGAAAAAAAGTATTGGTAGTATGAAAGCCAGAAATTCCTTTTGACTCTATTCCTTGGTTCTGTCCTTTATTAAATGTTTATGAAGGCAACTGATTCTACCTTCCTTTCTTAGATGTTATAATGATGATTTAGGAAGGAAAAAAAAATGAAGTGAGAAATTCAGGAAACTAATGATGATGGTATTTAAATTTGAACCAGTGCAGCCTGAAAGTATGTATGTAATAGAACAGTAGCAGCTAAGGTGTATAGTTGGAAAATAATATAACCTCACTTGGACTACTCTTACTCTTGTCTCAAAGACTTTGGTGTTTTACTTATTTCTTCTGATCTTCTGGGCTCCATATTCATGGCAGAGAGCAGGAAGTAGAAGACTCAAGTGGAGGTAATTATGAGGGAGTATAGGTCAGACACATGATTTCAAGAAAGGGTTTGGAGACTAGAGGGCATGGATGGGGGATAGCTAGATGGACAGTGTAACAGACTCCCTGGTGTGCTCTGACAAGTCACAGGTGTATCAGAGATGGAACATTGTCAAGAGTTAACTGTTCCAAAGAAAAGATAATTATTGGTTAGCTTATATAAGAGCCTATATTTTGATCACAGATTTAATCCTCTAAAGTGTCTGCTAATTCTGGCTTTATGTGTGGAAATGTAGGAAATGTGAAGTTAGAATGACTTGTGGTAGTATTCAAATACGTTTTTTTTAATTTACTAATTAGAAATTAATAACATGGTTGAAATGATCATTTCACTCTTGAAACTGTTGATGAGCCTTGGAAACAAAAGTATAAATACAACTGTTATCCATGAATTTACATTTATTTGCCCAGATGTTAGTAGTAGATGTATTCAGTCTTATTGTAAGAAGAATGAGAAAGAATAAATAGAAATGATAGAATAGATGGAAATGAAAACAGAACTTTCATCTCATTCACTGCAAATAAAGACTGCTTAGATAGAGCAAGTTAGGTTACTTCCCCTTTGCTTCATGCATGCCTTTACCTAACATCCTTTCCATGACTACCTATTAATGGAGAATATCCATTGTAACCAAAGAGTCCTTGCTGTCAAAATGAGGTAGACCTGATTACACATTGCATGTGTTTCTGGTTGGTGTGTTAATTACTTGGAAGCTACCAACTTGCAGTGCTTTGTTGAGTTTGATTTATTCAGCGTATTTATTAACTCACTAAGTCACAGCTGTTAGTTCTGCATCTTGTGTTTGATCTTTTTACCTTTGCCTCTTTGGGCTCTTTCACGTCTTAAAAATGTCCAGATTATGAAGCATTCTATTTTCAATTAACAGACACTGAAATATTTATATGCTACTGGTTATTCTTTGTTTTTCTCCACTATATTGACCCACAAGGCTGAGTTTTTCTATTTAAATGAATTCACAGGGGTGGGTTTATTTACTTATATTTGAAAATAAAATTATTTTGAAACTCAAAAAATGGACTTTAAAACACTTGAAAAAATATTGCCGTTGAAAAAAATTTTAGGTAAGTCTGTTGACACACCAAGTTTTCTTCTTTCTACTAATTACATGCTTCTTGCAATAACTTTTCTTCTTTTAAAATGTTTTCTTGGTGAAGCATCTTTTTTTTCTCCCCAACTGAAGAATGAAACAAAATTTAATGAATTTTGACCATTGCATATGTAGGTGTAATCACCACTCAAAGCAAGATATTAAAACATTGTCATCATCCCTGAAAGTTGCTTCATGCCCCTTTTCAATCAACTACCCCCATTCCCTCCTTGAAAGCAACTTGAAAGCAACTTCTTTCTTTTTCTTTCTTTCTTTCTTTCTTTCTTCCTTTCTTTCTTTCTTTCTTTCTTTCTTTCTTTCTTTTTTAATGTTTATTCATGTTTGAGAGACAGAGAGACACAGAGTGTGAGTGGGGGAAGGGCAGAGAGAGATGGAGACACAGAATCCCAAGCAGGCTCCAGGCTCTGAGCTGTCAGCACAGACTGACATGGGGCTTTAAACTCACAGCAAGAGATCATGACCTGAGTCGAAGTTGGTTCCTTAACCAACTGAGCCATCCAAGTGCCCCGAAAACAACTTCCTTCTGATTATTATTGCCATAGATTAGAATGGTCTATTCTTGGACTTTACATAAATGGAATCCTCCAGTGTGTGTGTTTTGTGTATGTCAATGTCTGACTTTTTTCACTCAACATAATGTTTTTGGGATTCACTCATATTGTTCCTTTATTGCTGAGTAGTATTCTCTTGGATTAATATAGTACAATTTGTTTATCCATTTTCCTGTTGATTGATACTTGTGTTGTTTTCCTGCTGTTTGATATTTTGAACGAATGTGCTGTGAATACTCACATTCAAGTCCTTTTATGGGCATATGTTTTTGTATACATACCAAAGAGTGGAATTGTTGGGTCATAAAGTAGATGAGTAAATAACTTTATAAGAAACTTCCCAAGAACTTTTCAGAGTAGTTGTTCCATTTTATAATCACAAGAGAAAGGTGTGAGAATTTTAGTTTCTCCACATTCTCTCAGACTTTTGGTGTGTTAGACTTTTAAATTTTTTTTACTTTAATCATTCTTATGGGTGTGAAAAGATTTCTCATTATAGTTTTAATTTGCATTTTTCTTGTAACTAATAATATTGAGCACCTTTTCTTGTGGTTATTGACCATTCTTAGATCTTTTGAGGAGCGCCTATTCAAGTTTTTTTTAATGGAGTTGTTTAAATTTCTGGTTGTAGTAATTATTTATAAATTGTCTTGTAATTCCTAAAGATATGAGTCCTTTGTCAGGTTTCTGCACTGCAAATATTTTTCCTCAGTCTGTGATTTACCTAAATATTATTAATGGTGAATTTGGTGAACAGAATGTTTTAATTTTGGTGATATCCAATTTATCAATTGTCATCTTTCATGGCTAGTGCTTTTTGGGTCTTGTCCAGGTAGTGAATATGTGCACCTATATTTTTTACAGAAGATTTCTGGTTCTTGCTTTTACATTTAGTTCATGATTTATCTCAAATTGTTGTTGTATGGTGTGAGGTAGGAGTTGAGATGCATTACTTTCCTACTCAGAAAAAGACTTTCTTGTCTTCATTGAGTCGATTTAATGCTTTAGTATTGTTTATTACTTTCACTTTCCAATTGTGTTGGTACATAGAAATGCAATTGAATTTTATTTTATCCTTGTATCCTACCACCTGGATAATTTCATTTAAAAGTTATAGTAGTTTCTTTTTAATTTCTTAGAGTTTTTTCTGTCATTGAGAATAATGATGGTTTTACTTCTTTTCTAGTCTTTATACCTTCTTTTTCTTTTTCTTACTGCTGTGACTACAATGCAATGATGTAGAAGTGGTAAAACTAAAATTCCTTGTCTTGTTCTCTAACTTTGATGGAAAGAATTCAGTATTAAACATAATATCAACTATAAGTTTTTTGTATGTACCCTTCTACTCCTATTTTGCTGAGAGGTTATAACATAAAAAGGTATTGATATTTTCTTTTTTTCTGTATATATTTATATAATCATAAAATTTTTTTCTTTTGTTCCATCAATGTGATAAGTTACATTCTTTATTTACTAATGTTAATTCAGCTTTGCATTTCTGGGATAAATATGACTTGGTTATGATGTTTTATCTTTTTTCTGTAGTATTTGATGCAAAAGACAATTTGGATAAAGCATTAGTGTACGGAGAGATGGATTAGATCTAAGGGAGTCAGAGATGACTAATGACTTGAACCCAGTCGGCTGGGATTTTGGAATGATATTTATAGATATAGGAAAGACTTGAGCAGAAGTTCATTTTGGTGAGGGAGAAGGATGATAAATTTGGTTTTGTAAATGTGTTGAATGTTGGGCATGATATGCAAATTGGAAATATTGGAGTAGAGCTCTGGTGAGAGAGGTAGGAGTTTAGGGTAAAGATTTTACAGTCATTTATAGAATTTGCTGGTGAAGGGAGATAGTACCAAAGACAGAATGCTGGGAAATGTTTACACTTAAGGAATATAATATTTGTTGAGCACATAATATAATTTAATTTTCATAAATTTTTGGAATTGATATTATTATTTTAATTTTGTAGATGAGAAAATTGAGCACCAGGAAGTTTAAGTAACTTCTTCACATACACTTCAGGAAGAAGGCCTTAGCAAAAGAGAGAAGGAGCACTGAGAGATATAAAAGAGAAAAGGCCAAACATTATCATGAACATAAAAAGAGAAAAGAAAGTTGAAGAAGAGATTAGTCAACATTGTCAAAACTTATAGGGTGATAAGGTAAGGGAGATCAAAATGTCACTTTATTTGGTGATTTTGAGGGCAAAGGCCTTCAAGAATACAATTTCCTTCAAGTGGAGAAGGTAGGAGCTTATGATATGGAGAGTTGAAGAGTTGGAGAAAAGCAGTACATTGACTGCAGATTAATCTTTTGAATAATTTGCTTGTAAAAGGAAAGAAAGTAGTATGCCAGTGTGTAGAAGGAAGGGCAAAATTGATGAAATAGTTTTTCTTTTATTTTTGATGCAAGAAATTAAACTTGGTTGTAGAGAATGAGAAAGAGGAAACTAAAAGTTGATTTGGGAGACGAGTGATGGGGACTAAAATGTTAAATTTCATAATGGGAGGACTGACTAAATGTAATTAGCTTCCGGGGCACCTGGGTGGCTCAGTCGGTTAAGCGGCCAACTTCGGCTCAGGTCATGATCTCAGGGTCCCGTGAGTTCGAGCCCCGCGTCGGGCTCTGTGATGACAGCTCAGAGCCTGGAGCCTCTTTCAGATTCTGTGTCTCCCTCTCTCTGACCCTCCCCCGTTCATGCTCTGCCTCTCTCTGTCTCAAAAATAAATAAACATTTAAAAAAATAAATAAATAAATAAATGTAATTAGCTTCCTAATACAAACACTCTTGGCATTGCTGGATGCCAGAAACATGTTAGATAAAGCATTAACTGTTAGAGCACTGGATTCTTGAGCTGTGCCCTTGGTGGTGGTTTTAGCCTGATGGGTTTTTCTGTTTCTTTCTCCTGTTTTATAACACACATCAAGTGTTAAATTACAGAGGAGGTCATTTGAGAAGTGGCTGTAGGTGGAGGCAGAAAAAGAGACTTAGTACAATAGTACTGAGATCATCCAAGCATGTACTTAATATTGAACATTATAACATTTTAATGAACATAGGTAGATGCTAACAAGAAGTCAACCTGATCAATATGAAAGTTCTGATCGTCTTGAGGTGTTCCTGGTATTGTCCAGATCCTACCACATAATTTAAATCCCATCCTAAGTAGAATTCAACAGAATGAAATTACTTTAGGCTGCATTCTTCTGTAGATAAGGAGGGACCCTATCAAAAAGAAGCAAACAGGCCTAGGGATAAAGAAAAGAAAAAGTCAAGGGTCCAGTTCTCACAAAAGACTAAGGGAGATAGATAATTTAAAGAAAGATGAGCTTCTCAGGATCCTGAGAAACTTAACAGAAACCCATGGGGGAGGGGAAGGAAAAAAAAAAGAGGTTAGAGTGGAAGAGAGCCAAAGCATAAGAGACTCTTAAAAACTGAGAACAAACTGAGGGTTGATGGGGGGTGGGAGGGAGGGGAGGGTGGGTGATGGGTACTGAGGAGGGCACCTTTTGGGATGAGCACTGGGTGTTGTATGGAAACCAATTTGACAATAAACTTCATATATTGAAAAAGAAAACTAAAAAAAAAAAAAGAAAGATGAGGTGCTTCTGAATTCCTACTTATGATGGACTCTTTAAATCAGGTGATATCTCAACCTCAAGGAATTAAATATTTCAGATATTCTTCTTTATTTTTTGTGTTTAATGAGGTAGTAATAAATTAATTTAATAATAAACCATAGTATCTCTCCCTTCCATTATGGGGTTACATAAAATTCCTGCCAAATCTAGAATAACATTTTGCTGGGCACTGGGGGTTATAGAATACATATGCTAAATTGTAAAATTAGAAATAAGAGTGGGTATGTAAAAAGCAAAGGCATATAACTCAGAGTACAGAACATTGTATTGGGTTGCCACAAAAATAGATAAAGAATAAAAAGCCCTTCAAAGAAATAATCTTTAAATTTTTTTTATTGTTGAGTATTGAGCCATTTATTTTTATTATTGTGTGTGTGTGTTCATTTATTTCTTATAAAACCCTACAAGGTAGGCACTTTTTTTCTTTATTTTACTGATTGGGGCCGAGATTAAGAAGGTCGAATAATTCCCAGGGTTACAAAGCCACTGACTGGAAGAGCTCTGGTCTTCTAAATCCAGTAGTCTATTAATGTTAATTAGCTCATTGGAGAGAAAATGATAAAGGTGGAATATTGATATTCCAGAGACTTGATGAAGTTTAAAAGGAGAATAATAGATTGGAAAAAAGAAGAGCAGAAACATAGATGGCAACGGTTTTACCCCAAAATTGGGAAACAAAGAAGACTGTATTCAATAATTTGGAGTCTTGCCACCAAAGCTAAGTGAAAGAAGGTTAAAGGCAGAAAGATAAGAAAATACAGAAAATAATCTTAGATGAAAGAAATAACAATTTGGAAAGGGAAAAAAAATGAAAAAGAATTTAGTGACCCCAACAATTGGCCAGTAGGCCTTGACAAATTAGAATTTCCTGGGATCTTTTAAAAAAATATCTGGTCCTAATCCCAGACCAGTTAAATCAATATCTCTAAAGGCAAGACTTTTTAACCCAGTATTTTTGGATAGGCTGTAGATGGTCTATGAAACTCATGGAATTATATATAAAATTTTTCTCGGATATGACTTTTTATGGGAATTAAATTTTAATCATGCTTCTGTCACATACCTGCCTCTTATGTAACCTTTATGACCTCAATTTGTCAGTAAAGTCAGTGATATTTGCCTCATGTGATTACCTAGTAAAACTCAAACTGGATAAAATGTGCCACAGTGTGGTATAAATTGTAAAACCATATAGCAACCCAAATTGTTATTACAGTGGTGGTTAAATCATGTTTGCCCACATTTGAAATACAGCCTTTGACAGACAATCTTCTTACTCCTATGGTCTCATTCACAAATGAGATGATAGCAACTTTGGACTTTAACAAATGTAGGTGGGAGACTTTTAAAGTTTCCCAAATCATTTGAATCTATCTAGGATGATGCTAGCCAAATATGGGGTAATCACTGACTCCAGAATTTCATTCCTAAGAGTTCTGCATAAGAGAGCAATAGGAAGTATAAACTCCTAAAATTTGGCATGTGAGAGAAGCCAATGAAGATAAATTGGCACAGTATTGGGTCAGCCTGACCTAATGCAGGAGAGGAAAAATCCAGAATCTAGAAAGCATCCTCTATGAACTGCATCTTCTATTAATGACTGAAATCACCACCAGTCTATATGAAGGTCATGCCATTCCTACACCAGTGGAATATTATTCATTTTCGTTTATCTTCTTTTGGTGAAATCCTTCAGTATCTATCAGAAAAACAAGGAATTATTTGCTATTGATATTTTCTACATGTAAAAAATAATTTTCATCTCTTTTTCTAAGCAAGAAATGTAATCCTTGAATTTAGTACCCAGAATACCATTGACAATGACAGCCCTTATTAAATGGGATCTTTCTTTTGTGTTATTCAGGGTTTTTCTTCCACATACATAAAAATCTCAGTGGATTCCATTATTTGACATGTGTTTCTCTAAGCGTCTCTAGGCAGTCTGAATAAGAATGCATAGATGAAAAATTCTCTGGGAAAAATTATCTTAAAAATAAAATGCCAGTAATGAAGCAGCAGAAAAACAAATCAAGGAATTCAATCCCATTTACAGTTACACCAAAAACAATATACCTAGGAATAGACATAACTAAAGAGGTAAAAGATCTTTACTCTGAAAACTATAGAAGACTTATGAAAGAAATTGAAGAGGACATGAAGAAATGAGAAGACATTCCATCCTCATGGATTGTAAGAACAAACATTGTTAAAATGTCTACACTACCCAAAGCAATCTACACATTTAATGCAATCCCTATCAAATACCACCAGCATTCTTCACAGAGCTAGAACAAATAATTCTAAAAATTTGTATGGAACCACAAAACACACCAAACAGCCAAAGCAATCCTGAAAAAGAAAACAAAACTGGAATCATCATGATTCCGGATTTCAGGCTATATTACAAAGCTGTAGTCATCAAGACAGTATGGTTTTAGCACAAAAACAGACACATAGATCAATGGAACAGAATAGAAAACCCAGAAATGGACCCACAAATATCTGGTCAACTATTCTGAGACAACGTAGGAAAGAATACCCAAAGGAAAAAAGACAGTCTCTTCAACAAATGGTGTTGGGAAAATTGGACAATAACATGCAGAAGGATGAAACTGGACCACTTTCTTATACCATACACAAAAATAAGTTCAAGATGGATTGGAGACCTAAATGTGACACAGGAAACCATCAAAATCCTAGAGGAGAACATGAGGCAGCAACCTCTTTGAACTTGGCTGGAGCAACTTCTTACTAGATGTGTCTCTGGAGGCAAGGGAAACGAAAGCAAACATGAACTATTAGGACTTCAAGATAAAAAGCTTCTGCACAGTGAAGGAAACAATAAAGCTAAAAGTCAGCCTACAGAATAGGAAAAGATATTTGCAAATAACATCATATAAGGGTTAGTGTCCAAAATCTATAAAGAATTTATCAAACTCATTACCCAAAAAACAACCCAGTTAAGATATGGGCAGAAGACATGAATAGACACTTTTCCAAAGAAGACATTTAGATGTCTAATAGACACATGAAAAGATGCTCAACATCACTCAACGGGAGAGAAATACAAATCAAAATCATGATGAGATACCACCTCACACCTGTCAGAATGGATAAAATTAACAACACAATAAACATCATGTGTTGGCAAGGATGCAGAGAGAGGGGAATCCTTTTGCACTGCTAGTGGGAATGTAAACTGATGCAGTCATTCTGGAGAATAGTATGGAGGTTCCTCAAAAAATTAACAATGCAGATACCTTATGATTCAGCAATTGGACAATTGGGTACATGCACCCCAATGTTTATAGCAGTATTATCAACAACAGCCAAACTAGGGCGAAAGCCCAAATGTCCATCAACTGATGAATGGATAAAGAAGACAGGCATATATATACAAAGAATATTACTCAGCCATCAAAAAGAATGAAATCTTGCCACTTGCAATAAAGTGGATGGAACTAGAATGTATTATGCTAAGCAAAATAAGGCAGTCAGAGAAAGACAAATACCATATGATTTCACCCATAGGTGGAATTTAAGAAACAAAATAGATGAACATATAGGAAGGGGAGGGGACAAAGGAGAGAAGGAGAGAAACCACAAGAGATTTGTAATGATAGAGAACAAATTGAGGGTTGATGGAGGGAGGTGGTGGGAGATGGGCTAGATGGGTGATGGGTATTAAGGAGGTCACATGTTATGAGGAACACTGGGTGTTGTATGTAAGTGATGAATCACTGAATTCTACTCCTGAAACCAATATTGCACTGAATATTAACTAAAATTTAAAAATAAATAAATAAATAAAAATGTCCAGAAAGTAGAGTTGGTATTATTGCCTAAATGTCTTAAGTGGCAGGCCACAATTTGAATTCTACTCTCATATCTCCAGTTAGGTCACTTGTTACTGACTCACACTGGGTAAAGTTAAAAGCCCCCAGTTACCTCTGCCTCTAAATTCATGGAAACCTATTTGACCACATGAAGAATAGTATACCTGATGTATAAATCTGAAACTAATCACTTCAGTTTCCTAACCTTTTCTGTTCTGATATCGTGAAATGTAGCTATGAAAGTACCACAGACTGCTCTGTTACTTTATTTATTCATTAATTCAATAAATATAGTTCAGTGCTTACTGTATGCTGGGTGTCATAAGAGGAGATTTGATTATGAAGATGCATAAAATAACATTTAATCAGTGGAGGGAGACTATGCTCTAAACAGATGTTTGGAATTTCACTGATGGAACTCATTGATTAAATGCCCCCAGGGATCATTTTTTCAATCTACACTCCCTCCCTATGTACTCACATCCAGTTCCAGAGCTTTAAGTGCTATCTGTATGCTGATTACTCCTAAATTTATATTTCCAGCCTTGACTACTTTCCTGAACTCCAGGCCCATATCCAGCCACCTCCTCTAAATCTTAATTGATTGTCTAAAGAGCATTTTAACTTTAACATGGGTAGCACTAAAGTTTGTATTTCAGTTAATGGCAGCCCAGGCTAAAAGACTTGTCATCCTTGTTTCTTTTCTTTCTCTCACATCCCCACCTCCAATTCTTCAGAAAACCCTATAGACCAGCAATTCCTAAGGTATGGTTCAGGACTCCCTGATAGTTTCCAAGACCCTTTTAGAAGGTCTGTGAGGTCAAAACTATTTTCATAGTAATACAAAGACATTTTGTCTTTTTCACTCTTGTTTGTGCATGAGTGCTCCGTGGAGTTTTTCATATTGTACTATGATGTGCCGTGGTATCATAGCTCTTACAGCTAACAAAATGTGCACTTGTATGTTCTTAGGTTTTAAAAGTATCTCAGTTTTAGTTTTTAATATATTAAGTACTTATGGACATGACCCTCATGAATAAAACCTTTTTAGTATTCTCAATAATTTTTAAGGATGCAAAAGGGTCCTGAGATCAAAAAGTTTAAATATTGTCCTCTAGTTTTCCTTTCAAAATATTTCTTGACTCAGGACTCTCTTACCATCTCTTCTCTTTCACTCTCATGTAAGCTATTAATATCTCTTGCATGATATTTTGCATAATATCTCTTGCATGAACTTTTGAAAAAGCCTCTTACCCTGTTCCTGGCATTGAATGTTGTGCCCTTATTGTCCTTTTGCAAATCGGGAGAGTTTTATAAATTAGATCATGTCAATTCACCTGGCTGACCTTCCAATGTTTTCCCCTCTCGCTCAGTGTAAAAGCATACAATGTCCTAAATAATTTGACTCTACTTGATCTCCTGATCTCTCTCCTTCCATCTCTGCCTAGCTTACTTTATGCTGTCCATGCCATCTTGCCTGCATTACCTCAGATAAGCCAAACAGTTCCTGCTTTAGGAATTTTGTACTCATCATTCACTTGTCTGGAGTGCCTTTCTCCCTGAGACTTCATGGCTCATTATCTTTCTTTCTTTAGGTCATTATTCAGATGCCACCCTTCTGAGAGAAGCCTTCTCTGACCACTGAATATAAAGTAACCACCACTTTAATTTCTATCTCCTTTATGCTATTTTTCCTTTATAGCATTTTCACTCCTGAATTAGTATTTATGTGTTGATTTGTTCAGTGTCTTTCTTCCCGATTTGAATGGATGTTCCACGAGGAGAACTGTGTTGTATGATGATGATGATGATGATGATGATGATGATGATGTTTAATTAAATGCTCAATCCCAGCACCTAGAACAATACCTCATACATAATTAATGGTCAATAGATGTATCTGAATAAATTCAGTGAGTATGGTTGGGTGAAGGGCAGTGAAACTATTTTTGGAAGGGAGTACTCAAACTGAACTTACATTTGAATAGGAATTTGTTAGATGACGTGGTAGATCTATGGTCTAGGGATAAGGATAGGAAAAGCAAGGCATTTACAATTTTTTGACTTAATGCTATGCCAAATTCACCAGAATATTCTTTTTTTTTTTTAAATGTTTATTTATTTATTTTTGAGAGACAGAGACAGAGCATGAGCAGGGGAGGAGCAGAGAGAGAGACACAGAATCCGAAACAGGCTCCAGGCTCCAGGCTCCGAGCTGTCAGCACAGAGCCTGACGCGGGGCTCGAACTCACAAACCGTGAGATCATGACCTGAGCCGAAGCCAGACGCTCAGCCGACTGAGCCACCCAGGCGCCCCTCACCAGAATATTCTAATAAATCTAGAAGTTGCCACCAGATATTCTACCTACTCCCTTCAATCATAATATCCTAATCTCTAAGGAAACTAATTCTGAATAATAATCTTGAGGGCAAAAAAGATTTCCATGATCAAATATATTGGGGAAACACAGGGTTAAATACTTTTCTTCATGAAAGGATTCTTTATAGCCCTCTCCCACTACTACCCCTAGAAAACCATTAATATTTTTCACAACTAGTGATCCACAAAACACAATTTGGGAAACATGATCTAGGTCACTGGATATGTTTCTTTATAACTTATCCTAGCAATTCTCTTCTGGTTTGATTTTTCTACTCATTCTGCACAAATTCATGCTGTTGAGAAAGGAAGCCATGCTGACTCAGCAAGAAATATGTGTCATTCATTTAGCATGTTCAGAGTGGTAGCTATATCTCTTAATCCTCTGAGCAACCATGTGAGATAATAGGGCCATTATGATTCCTATCTCATGTATGAGGAAAAGTATAAAATAAGTATACCATATATTGTACCATGCTGAAAAACAAGTTTTAAATCAATGCTATTAAATGATTAAAACTGAAAAGCAAATAATTTGAAGGATCTATATTTTTCACTATAGTTTTCATCTGTATTTTTCAATATAGAAGGATCTATATTTTCATTCATACTGTAATATAGTATTATTTTAGCATCATCTATCTTACATTGATTGAATTCAATTCAATAAGTTTCAGTCATTATACTAGGCACTATGAGGTATAAAAAAGTTTATATAATAGGTTTCAGGAGACAAATTGCACTGCTTTCTTTCTCTCCCACATTCAGAACCAGTTGAGAGATGATTGCAGAAGTTGGACAAATTAAAATCAAATCTCATATTTTTTTATTATTACTGATAAAACTGATTTGAACAGTGTGATTCTAGATAAGTGGCCAAGGGTGCTTGCTGTAACTTTGCCCCTGAATTAAACATGCATCTACCCCATCACAGGCAATCTATAAGGTGAATTTGCCATGAAAGAGCAGATAATGTATTCATTATGCTGACATATTAGACCTGACATATGCTCTGAGATGAGGCTGGGAAGATGGGGAACCAAGTAGGTCTGCAGATTTTATTCCAAGTACAGCTAGAGGCCAATAAAGAACTTTAAGCAAGGATATGACACGATTTGATTTACATTTTAAAAAGATCACTCTGGTTAGAGAATACTTTATGGAGAGCAATTGAAAGCAGGGGAAATAATTAGGGTTTTGTGGTTTGTTCAGGAGAGAGAGTGTAGTTGTTTGGATCCGGGGGGTAAAGTGGAGGTATAGAGAGGTAGATGGTTTTGAGACACCTTTTCAAAGTAGAAACCATATTATTTATTATTGAGTTGAATTCAGGGGATATAGGATATGAATCAAGCATGCCTAGGTTTATGGCTTTGAGCCACTGTACAAATTATGGTATCATTTACTGAAATGGCAAGATCTAGTTGAATCTAGGGAGTTTTGGTGTGTTTGTTTTGTTTTGGTGTTGCTAGGGATTAGGAGCAAGGATCAAAATTGTGTTTTGGCTATACAAAGTTTGAGATACCTTCTAGGTATCAAGTAGATGGTTAGATGTAAGCATTTCTAGCCCTTCCACTATGTTCCTTAAGCAGTATGTGTCTATTTCTATATCATTTTTTTTAAATGTTTTTATTTATTTTTGAGACAGAGAGAGACAGAGCATGAGCAGGGAAGGGGCAGAGAGAGAGGGAGACACAGAATCGGAAACAGGCTCCAGGCTCCGAGCCATCAGCCCAGAGCCTGACGCGGGGCTCGAACTCACGGACCGCGAGATTGTGACCTGGCTGAAGTCGGACGCTTAACCGACTGCGCCACCCAGGCGCCCCTCTATATCATTTTTATATGGGTATTATAAAAGTATATGCATCAAAGAGATGAGAAAATTTATGAAAAGTATATTAATTGTATTACTCTTTATAAAAGCATAAATTGAAAATAATCCCCCACTAGTCTGTGAAATTCCTCTTTTTTGCTTCTTGATGTTTAGTGAAGAACTTGGCAATAACTATTTGCTGTGTGAACATAGGGTTAACTGATGTAATTTGACATGACTGCTTAGGAAAGTTGTATGTGACAGCAGGCCATAAATACTTAATTTAATTGAGCCAGGTACCAAATCATATTGCTATTTTAATTGCAATTACTTTTCTCTCACATGTCTCTTAAATATCAGAAAGACACTCTAAAACTGTCTTATATCTTTCATTGTATTCCATTAAAATGCAATAAAGATGCCAACACAAAAAGATATCTATGTAATAATTACAATTATTGAAGTAATACATTAAGAGCATCATTAAGTTAATGAGAGACAAGACAAGACATAATTTTAAATACGTTAAATTATATAAACAAACATTAGGCAATACACTCTAACAAAATATTGATAAGTGGTTAATAACTCTAAAGAGATATTTTCTATCTTCTCATCCTTATCCTTCCTTTTTCTCTTTTCTGTCAGAACAGTTACAAATGATTAGCTCAGCCGTCATTTCTCTATTAACTAACAGAATGTTTGAAATGATAGAGATAGCGTCAATATTTCAAACTTAATTTCAGAGACACTAGCATTCACTTAACATAAAAGCTGTGAAAGTAATCTCAAAGGAAAAGATAAATAGCCTTGACTACATAAAAATTGAACGCTACATTGCATCAAAAAAAAACCAATTAAAATAGGAAGCAAGTAAGGCACCTGGGTGGCTCAGTTGGTTATTTGTCCAACTCTTGATTTCATCCCAGGTCATGAAGCCATGGTGGTGAGGTCAGCCCTTCATTGGGGTCAGTACAGAGCATGGACCCTGTTTGGGATGCTCTCTCTCTCCTCTGTCCCTCCCCTGCTCATTCTCTATCTCTTTCTCTCTCAAAATAAATAAACAAAGTTAAAAAATGGAAAACAAGTAACAAATGAGTTAGAGATATTTATGATAAATATAAACAATCAAATTGTTATTACTATAATATTTAAAGAGGTCTTGCAAGACCACAAGGAAGGCTAATATGTCCATGGAAAAGAACAGGCAAAAAATAGGAATAAATGATTCATGAAGAAAAAAATTAATATCTAACAAACAAAAGGAGAAATGTTTAGCAGCCCTGTATATCAAAGAAGTTCAAAATAAAATCATAACATTTTAGTTTAAGAAATGATTAAAACTTTTTCTAAAAAAATCCTGTGGTAAGTATATGATAAAGGCATGGTGATACAGGCATTCAATAGACTGAAGGTGGAAATGTTTCTGTAAATCTTCTTGGTAATGTGAATCAAGAACCATAAAACAATATAGTATTTTATATCTAGTAATTTCTTATCCATGCCAATGAAATGCTCAGAAAGAGGAAAAAAATCTGTAAAATATATATCAATCGCAGCACTATTTTTTAAAACTTTTTAAATTGAATTATAGATGACATACAATGTTATATTAGTTTTAGGTGTACAGCATAGTGATATGACAGTTCCATACATTATACAATGTTCACAATAACTATAGTTCTAATCAGTCACCGTATGATGTTATTACAATGTTATTGACTATATTTCTTATACTATACTTTTTATCCTCATCCTTATTTATTTTATAACTGCAAGTGTGTATCTCTTAATCCCCTTCACCTATTTTGCTTGTCCCTTCAGCCCCTTCCCTTCCAGCAAGGAATACCTTTCCATTTATTTGCATCATCTTTCGTTTATCAGTATATTTTAGTTTAGTTTTCAGAGTATAGGTATTTTACCTCCTTGATCAAATTTTCTTAGTTCTTTTTCATTGATGCAATTATAACTGGGATTCTTTTAATTTCTCTTTCTGATGGCTCAATATGAGTGTATAAAATGCAACCAATTTCTGTATGTTTTTTTTATCACTTTTGTCTGCTTTTGGTCGCTCTCTAGTGCCTCCAAATAGTGTTTTTTATATTTATATATTTTTGAGAATTTACAATTATCTAGGGAAAGTTTAGTCTATTATAAACTACTCCCCTTTTGAAAGTCAAATCAATTTGTATCATAAAAATATTTCTAGCTCCTAAAGCTAACCTATAATTAGGAGTAGCTTGTTTTGTGAAGTAGTGAGCTAAGTTAACCTGGAATATTCAAACCTATCACATGGTTATTTAGCACATAAGTATACAGCACGTACTGTTAATAGAAATGAGTTTTGTATTAGATGAAAACTGGATGGGGTGTACTATGTATTCATCACTTCAAATTGTGTATGAAGGTCTGGATATTTTAGTCTTACAGTCTGCAAAATATTTTAAGTACTTGTTAGAGAATTAAACCTTGGCCTCAATGCCACTAAAAGGTATTAAAAATTTTGCCAAAAGAAGTTGTATTTGTGTATTTTTAAAAAATGGTATGCTGTCCACAAATACCTTCATGGGTTACCTGAAAGTAAACCAGGGACAGCATAGTGTTTGCGTACATATTATGGGATTACATTACCCAGGTTTGAATATTAACTCCGCTGCTTTCTGCCTAGGTGATCTGAGGCAAAATACTTAAACTTTCTGTATTCAGTTCCCTAATTTATAAAATAAGGATGAGAATAATAATCCTCAGAGTTGTTGTATTCAATGTGTAATGCATGATAAGTGCTGGGGAAGTTTTTGGCATCTAGAAATTATTTAAAATGTTACCTATCACAACCAGAGATCTCAATGCCTGAACCCAATTATGTTCTTGTTTCATAGACCTGCTTTCCATTATACTATCACTTTGCAGTAAGGCTCACTAAACAGTCTTTTTTTGTATTTTTTATATGAAATTTATTGTCAAATTAGTTTCCATACAACACCCAGTGCTCATCCCAAAAGATGCCCTCTTCAATGCCCATCACCTACCCTCCCCTCCCTCCCACCCCCCATCAACCCTCAGTTTGTTCTCAGTTTTTAAGAGTCTCTTATGCTTTGGCTCTCTCCCACTCTAACCTCTTTTTTTTTTTTTCCTTCCCCTCCCCCATGGGTTTCTGTTAAGTTTCTCAGGATCCACAGAAGAGTGAAACCATATGGTATCTGTCTTTCTCTGTATGGCTTATTTCACTTAGCATCACACGCTCCAGTTCCATCCACGTTGCTACAAAGGGCCATATTTCATTCTTTCTCATTGCCACGTAGTATTCCATTGTGTATATAAACCACAATTTCTTTATCCATTCATCAGTTGATGGACATTTAGGCTCTTTCCATAATTTGGCTATTGTTGAGAGTGCTGCTATAAATATTGGGGTACAAGTGCCCCTATGCATCAGTACTCCTGTATCCCTTGGGTAAATTCCTAGCAGTGCTATTGCTGGGTCATAGGGTAGGTCTATTTTTAATTTTTTGAGGAACCTCCACACCGCTTTCCAGAGCGGCTGCACCAATTTGCATTCCCACCAACAGTGCAAGAGGGTTCCCGTTTCTCCACATCCTCTCCAGCATCTATAGTCTCCTGATTTGTTCATTTTGGCCACTCTGACTGGCGTGAGGTGATATCTGAGTGTGGTTTTGATTTGTATTTCCCTGATGAGGAGCGACGTTGAGCATCTTTTCATGTGCCTGTTGGCCATCCGGATGTCTTCTTTAGAGAAGTGTCTATTCATGTTTTCTGCCCATTTCTTCACTGGGTTATTTGTTTTTTGGGTGTGGAGTTTGATGAGCTCTTTATAGATTTTGGATACTAGCCCTTTGTCCGATATGTCATTTGCAAATGACATCTTTTCCCATTCCGTTGGTTGCCTTTTAGTTCTGTTGGTTGTTTCCTTTGCTGTGCAGAAGCTTTTTATCTTCATAAGGTCCCAGTAGTTCACTTTTGCTTTTAATTCCCTTGCCTTTGGGGATGTGTCAAGTAAGAAATTGCTATGGCTGAGGTCAGAGAGGTCTTTTCCTGCTTTCTCCTCTAGGGTTTTGATGGTTTCCTGTCTCACATTCAGGTCCTTTATCCATTTTGAGTTTATTTTTGTGAATGATGTGAGGAGTGGTCTAGTTTCAATCTTCTGCATGTTGCTGTCCAGTTCTCCCAGCACCATTTGTTAAAGAGACTGTCTTTGTTCCATTGGATGTTTTTTGTCAAAGATGAGTTGGCCATACGTTTGTGGGTCTAGTTCTGGGGTTTCTATTCTATTCCATTGGTCTATGTGTCTGTTTTTGTGCCAATACCATGCTGTCTTGATGATTAGAGCTTTGTAGTAGAGGCTAAAGTCTGGGATTGTGATGCCTCCTGCTTTGGTCTTCTTCTTCAAAATTACTTTGGCTATTCGGGGCCTTTTGTGGTTCCATATGAATTTTAGGATTGCTTGTTCTAGCTTCGAGAAGAATGCTAGTGCAATTTTGATTGGGATTGCATTGAATGTGTAGATAGCTTTGGGTAGTATTGACATTTTGACAATATTTATTCTTCCAATCCATGATCACGGAATGTTTTTCCATTTCTTTATATCTTCTTCAATTCCCTTCATAAGCTTTCTATAGTTTTCAGCATACAGATCTTGTACATCTTTGGTTAGATTTATCCCTAGGTATTTTATGCTTCTTGGTGCAATTGTGAATGGGATCAGTTTCTTTATTTGTCTTTCTGTTGCTTCATTATTAGTGTGTAAGAATGCAACTGATTTCTGTACATTGATTTTGTATCCTGCGACTTTGCTGAATTCATGTATCAGTTCTAGCAGACTTCTGGTGGAGTCTATCGGATTTTCCATGTATAATATCATGTCATCTGCAAAAAGTGAAAGCTTAACTTCATCTTTGCCAATTTTGATGCCTTTGATTTCCTTTTATTGTCTGATTGCTGATGCTAGAACTTCCAACACTATGTTAAACAACAGCTGTGAGAGTGGGCATCCCTGTCGTGTTCCTGATCTCAGGGAAAAAGCTCTCAGTTTTTCCCCATTGAGGATGATGTTAGCTGTGGGCTTTTCATAAATGGCTTTTTGATCTTTAATTATGTTCCTTCTATCCCGACTTTCTCAAGGGTTTTTAAGAAAGTTGCTGAATTTTGTCAAAGGCCTTTTCTGCATGGATTGACAGGATCATATGGTTCTTATCTTTTCTTTTATTAATGTGATGTATCACGTTGATTGATTTGTGAATGTTGAACCAGCCCTGCACCCCAGGAATGAATCCCACTTGATCATGGTGAATAATTCTTTTTATATGCTGTTGAATTCGATTTGCTAGTATCTTATTGAGAATTTTTGCATCCATATTCCTCAGGGATATTGGCCTATAGTTCTCTTTTTTTACTGGGTCTCTGTCTGGTTTAGGAATCAAAGTAATACTGGCTTCATAGAATGAGTCTGGAAGTTTTCCTTCGCTTTCTATTTTTTGGAATAGCTTGAGAAGGATAGGTATTATCTCTGCTTTAAACGTCTGGTAGAACTCCCCTGGGAAGCCATCTGGTCCTGGACTCTTATTTGTTGGGAGATTTTTGATGACTGATTCAATTTCTTCGCTGGTTATGGGTCTGTTCAAGCTTTCTGTTTCCTCCTGATTCAGTTTTGGAAGCATGTGGGTGTTTAGGAATTTGTCCATTTCTTCCAGGTTGTCCAGTTTGTTGGCATATAATTTTTCATAGTATTCCCTGATAATTGCTTGTATCTCTGAGGGATTGGTTGTAATAATTCCATTTTCATTCATGATTTTATCTATTTGGGTCATCTCCCTTTTCTTTTTGAGAAGCCTGGCTAGAGGTTTATCAATTTTGTTTATTTTTTCAAAAAACCAACTCTTGGTTTTGTTAATCTGCTCTACAGTTCTTTTAGATTCTATGTTGTTTATTTCTGCTCTGATCTTTATTATTTCTCTTCTTCTGCTGGGTTTAGGCTGCCTTTGCTGTTCTGCTTCTATTTCCTTTAGGTGTGCTGTTAGATTTTGTATGTGGGATTTTTCTTGTTTCTTGAGATAGGCCTGGATTGCAATGTATTTTCCTCTCAGGACTGCCTTCGCTGCATCCCAAAGCGTTTGAATTGTTGTATTTTCATTTTCATTTGTTTCCATATATTTTTTAATTTCTTCTCTAATTTCCTGGTTGACCCATTCATTCTTTAGTAGGGTGTTCTTTAACCTCCACGCTTTTGGAGGTTTTCCAGGCTTTTTCCTGTGGTGGATTTCAAGCTTCATACCATTGTGGTCTGAAAGTATGCATGGTATGATTTCAATTCTTGTATGCTTATGAAGGGCTGTTTTGTGACCCAGTATGTGATCTATCTTGGAGAATGTTCCATGTGCACTCGAGAAGAAAGTATATTCTATTGCTTTGGGATGCAGAGTTCTAAATATATCTGTCAAGTCCATCTGATCCAATGTATCATTCAGGGCCCTTGTTTCTTTATTGACCGTGTGTCTAGATGATCTATCCATTTCTGTAAGTGGAGTGTTAAAGTCCCCTGCAATTACCACATTCTTATCAATAAGGTTGCTTATGTTTGTGAGTAATTGTTTTATATATTTGGGGGCTCCCGTATTCGGCGCACATTTATAATTGTTAGCTCTTCCTGATGGATAGACCCTGTGATTATTATAGAATGCCCTTCTTCATCTCTTGTTAAGGCCTTTAATTTAAAGTCTAGTTTGTCTGCTATAAGTATGGCTACTCCAGCTTTCTTTTGACTTCCAGTGGCATGATAAATAGTTCTCCATCCCCTCGCTCTCAATATGAAGGTGTCCTCAGGTCTAAAATGAGTCTCTTGTAGACAGCAAATAGATGGGTCTTGTTTTTCTATTCATTCTGATACCCTATGTCTTTTGGTTGGTGCATTTAGTCCATTTACATTCAGTGTTATTATAGAAAGATATGGGTTTAGAGTCATTGTGATGTCCGTAGGTTTCATGCTTGTAGTGATGTCTCTGGTACTTTGTCTCACAGGATCCCCCTTAGGATCTCTTGTAGGGCTGATTTAGTGGTGACGAATTCCTTCAGTTGTTGTTTGTTTGGGAAGACCTTTATCTCTCCTTCTATTCTAAATGACAGACTTGCTGGAGAAAGGATTCTCAGCTGCATATTTTTTCTGTTCATCACATTGAAGATCTCCTGCAATTCCTTTCTGGCCTGCCAAGTTTCAAAGGAGAGATCAGTCATGAGTCTTATAGGTCTCCCTTTATATGTTAGAGCACGTTTATCTCTAGCTGCTTTCAGAATTTTCTCTTTATCCTTGTATTTTGCCAGCTTCACTATGATATGTCGTGCAGAAGATCGATTCAAGTTACGTCTGAAGGGAGTTCTCTGTGCCTCTTGGATTTCAATGCCTTTTTCCTTCCCCAGATCTTGGAAGTTCTCAGCTATTATTTCTTCAAGTACACCTTCAGCACCTTTCCCTCTCTCTTCCTCCTCTGGAATACCAATTATGCGTATATCATTTCTCTCTAGTGCATCACTTAGTTCTCTAATTTTCCCCTCATACTCCTGGATTTTTTTATCTCTCTTTTTCTCAGCTTCTTCTTTTTCCATAATTTTATCTTCTAGTTCACCTATTCTCTCCTCTGCCTCTTCAATCCGAGCCGTAGTTGTCTCCATTTTATTTTGCAGCTCGTTGATAGCATTTTTTAGCTCCTCCTAGCTGTTCCTCAGTCCCTTGATCTCTGTAGCAAGAGATTCTCTGCTGTCCTCTATACTGTTTTCAAGCCCAGCGATTAATTTTATGACTATTATTCTAAATTCACTTTCTGTTATATTTAAATCATTTTTGATCAGTTCGTTAGCTGTTGTTATTTCCTGGACGTTTTTCTGAGGAGAATTCTTCCGTTTCGTCATTTTGGATAGTCCCTAGAGTGGTGCGGGACTGCGGGGCACTTCCCCTGTGCTGTCTTGAATAACTTGCGTTGATGGGCAGGGCCTCAGTCAGACCTGATGTCTACCCCCAGCCCACTGCTGGGGCCACAGTCAGACTGGTGTGTGCCTTCTCTTCCCCTCTCCTAGGGGCGGGATTCACTGTGGGGTGGCGTGGCCCGTCTGGGCTACTTGCACACTGCCAGGCTTGTGGTGCTGGGGATCTGGCGTATTAGCTGGGGTGGATGGGCAAGGTGCACAGGGGCAGGAGGGGCAGGCTGAGCTCACTTTTCCTTTGGAGATCCACTTCAGGAGGGGCCCTGTGGCACCGGGAGGGAGTCAGACCCACCAGAGGGATGGATCCGCAGAAGCACAGCTTTGGGTGTTTGCGTGGTGCCAGCAAGTTCCCTGGCAGGAACTGGTTCCCTTTGGGATTTTGGCTGGGGGATGGGCGAGGGAGATGGTGCTGGCGAGCGCCTTTGTTCCCCACCAAGCTGAGCTTTGTCGTCCGGGGCTCAACAACTCTCCCTCCCGTTGTCCTCCAGCCCTCCCGTTCTCTGAGCAGAGCTGTTAGCTTATAACCTTCCAGATGTCAAGTCCTGCTTGCTGTCGGAACACACTCTGTCTGGCCCCTCCGCTTTTGCAAGACAAACTCGGGGGGCTCTGCTTGGTCGGCGGGCCGCTCCTCTGCCCTGGCTCCCTCCTGCCAGTCTGTGTAGCATGCACCGCCTCGCCGGCCTTCCTACCCTCTTCCGTGGGCCTCTCGTCTGCTAGTCTTCTGGCGGTTTTCTGGATTATTTAGGCAGGTGTAGGTGGAATCTAAGTGATCAGCAGGACGCACGGTGAGCCCAGCATCCTCCTACGCCGCCATCTTCCCAGCTGTTATCTCTCGGAAAGCTTTTAATCTCAAACATCATATATATGTAGTAGTACAAATATATTGTTATCAGTTTTTGATAAATCATAAAATGCCTCTTGTATACTTACTCTTTTCCTATTTCCCCTCTGGAATCTCATGAATTTTCTCCAGTGCCTTTCTACACACATCACACAGAAGGCAAGAAATATAAGTTAGTAGATGCTTGACAAAGAAAATATTGACTGTTTTTTGATACTTAAAAATATGAAAATACCTTACATAGTTAGTTAAATGGTGGGGTAATATGGCTTAGTGCAAACTATCAGGTGGGAACTTATTATTCTCAATAAAATTAGTTGGAAGAAGACTATTGATATATTTGGGCCTCATAAAATAAATATATTAACTCAGAGTGTGGCCGGGAGACTTTCTGAATGACTGATCTCATACAAGAATCTGCAGAGCTTTGCCAGGAAGAGTTGAGCTCTGAGAGACAAAATAGAATTAACTAAACCAAAGTGGGGTGGGAAGATTATTCTTCAAAGGACGACTAGCATATTGAAAACAAATCCCTGTGGTAGAAATTAACATGAAACTAGAGGTTCCAGACAAAGGGGAGAGCTGGCAGGAGCTGAGGCCACAGAGGAAGTAAAAGGCCAATCACGCAGCCCTTACAAGCTATGTTCAGAATTTGGGTCTTTATCCTAAGACCAAAAGAGACTTAAAAGAGCAATGACAGCAATGGCAGGCTGATAAGCAGAGAGAAATGATCTAATTTGCATTTTACTGTCTGATGGCTCCTATTTTCTCTATGAACTAGAAACAAAGTCATCCTTGGTAAGGGGTCAATGAGGGCAAAGATCAGACCATTGAAGAAAGTGGAAAAAGTTTAAATTAGCTTTTTGTTCAGCTTCCTAACAAATGGTTAATACTGGGCCCTGAAGGCAACATAGAAGGGACAGTAGGATGTGAGTATCCCTCCCAGTGTACCTACAGCCTGTGGGTGATATATATAGGCCAAGATCATTGCCACCAGGGCCAGCTCTTTTTGGCTGCTCGCCTCAGCTCATCTCTCACTAGTAAGGTGGAGCCTCTACATCAGCCACATCTGCCATCTGTCTACTCTGGCCTCTGCTGCAGTCTCCTCTCTCCTTGCCAAGCTGGCCCCATGGCAACCTACTTGGCTTTTAGCCCAGATGCCTCTGAGGCCCCCTTCTGGAGGCCACAGGAACCTCTGAGCCTCATTCAAAGGACACTGAACAGGGCTCAGAAAAATTTATTGTTAAGACCTTGCCAGTCCATGCGGAACTACCAAGTTTACTCAGAATTGGCCATGCCCAGAATGTAGATGAGATTTGGATTCTAGGTCCCTCTTTCTTCATGTTCTTCCAATACCTATTATATTACAGGCTTTCCAGATAAAGCTTGGAAAGAAAAGTTTAGGACACAAATGTAGAACTATTTTCCTATCCTCCCTATCTCATTCAGCATTTTTCTTCCTAAAATTTTCCAGAAACTTGTATGTCCTTCCTCTTCTGGGCATTAAGTCTCCAGTATAGACTTGGGGGAAGAGAGGTCCACAATGAACAAAATTTAAGAATGGAGACATATCAATATCTTCTTTGAAAAATGCTATTTATATTACATTGAGCCAGTGCCACTAAATGAGAAAATACATGAATGTAACACATGCTTAATTAATGTAGCTTCATAAAGGCTTAATAACTGTGGCCATTATTATTATTTGTATTGCTGCTATTACTGTATGTTTAGGCAACAAACAGAGCCCCGACTCTAAGAATTCAGTACAAATATAGAGCAGCCAGGTGCCAAGAGTCCAGCCGGCAACCAGAATCTTAAATCCACAAAGTTGCTTGGAACTGGCAGGTTGACCTGCTGATGAGCAGAATTGGAATTTCTGTTTGTTCTGTCTTATGTGTTCTAGGGTGTGAGGGCAGCAAAAGCTAGAGTTGTGTTACTGAAAGCCAGACTTCTACAAGTGCTAATCTATCCAAAATTACAGCAGAAGCAAGAGAGCAACTGTTCCAGAGTTTTTGTGTTGAAAATATTTTTTTAATTAATCTTTCATTAACTCAATTTTCTCTTGCTTTTACCCTCTGTTAATTCGTGTGAAAATACAACTTGTTTGTTATCTGGGATTTTCTTTGCGATTCAAATCCATTGCTACATAGATCTAATTATCTTGTCTGCTTTAGTTTGCTTGATAGATTTTCTTTACCAGACTGTTTATATCTCTTGAAAAATCTCCCTGATATCAGTTATATATTATATTATTATATATGATATGGTAGGGAAAAAGGTAATTTTTTTCTTTTATGGAGGGAAAAAGTTATTTCCAGGTCTATGCTATGGAGAAATCCCCTCTCTACCCTCAATTGAAAACAGTTTCCAAACTGCTAGACCTTTTCCTCTATTTACATCTTCTATCTCTACAATCTTCTTTGGGAGAACATTTTCCCTTTTCTTCTCTATACTTTGTCTATTTGGGGTGGTGCCTGTGTGGGGTCTACCTGGGCCCTAGCTCTTTAGAGGGAGGCTTCTCTTTCATGCATCGTGACATAGTGAGCAAGCCCATGACGAGGCTTGTTCCATATATTCTCCCAAGTAACTTCCTACCTACTTGATAGACCAGTTGTTCCCTGCCTACCTGGCTCTAGGCTCTAATAATCTCAACTTTTGTACTTAACTTGTGGAAGCTGTTATTAGGCAGAATTCTAAGATGACCCTGGATTCCTGCTCCCTCTTTGAGTTTGTATGCAGCCCTGGCCAACCCCTGAATTGCAGCCTGGTTGAGGCCCTTCTCGGGGGACCCATTCATGTGTGCTCAGACTCCTGACTCATGTAAAATGTGAGATAATAAATACATGTTGTTGTAAGAAACTGTTTTTTATTTGTTATACAGAGGTAGACAACAAATACAATGTCCAGTGTTCCCTTGATTTGGGAGAAAAGAAGACTGTCTCCATCTTCCCTGGCTCCAAAGGAACCTCCCTGATCAGCATCCCTTGCTCTCATTGAGGTTATAAACATGGTTGAGACTGAAAAATTTAATAATTTAATAATAAATTTAATAATTGTCTCTTTCACCTCACATTGAGTCCAACTCAATTAATGCATTTATGTATTATCTGTAATACCATTTTCTAGCTAATAAAATACTGTAGCTTTTATTTTAATTGGTACTAGTTGTGAAGTTACTAAAAGCGAAATCTTATGACATAAGCCAGAGGGTGGGAGACTATATTAGGGATTATACAAACCTGAAGTTCTTAAATTATTGATGTCTCCTCCCAGAGCTAGCTTTTTCTTAAAGCTAGCAGCTTTAATTTTGTAAGCATATCTGACCATGCCACTTCATTGCTTAAGACCATCTTATATCTTATCACTATATAAGAATGTCCAAATGCCTTAGCATGTACAACAGGTCCTTGATAACCTGGCTCTAACTTGAATTTATTTACCTCTACCCAAGTATACTATGTACTCCTAAGTACACTGTTCTTAGAGTTCATGATTCTTTATTCATAGAGTACTTTTCTGTCACCTTGGAATGCCTTCTCATCTAATTTACCTGGTAAACTTTAGTTCCTGTGATGCATTAGGCTAAGGGTTACCTCCTTTGTGAAGTCTTCTCTAATTCCAACAACTCTTTCATCCACGTGCCCCCCTAGCACCCTTCACAAAACTCTGCTAGTAGATATTTTATAGTATTTGTTTAGATGTCTGTGGGCTCCTAAATGAAGGGATTATGTCTCAAATAAGATGTATCTCCAGTGCCTAGCAGAGTGACTGACTTACAGTAGTTGCTCCCTAAATGGTAAATGATTGAACAACTAAATGTTTGCTTTGTTGGACTTCTCCTACCTACTATCTACTACTAGGTACCATCTGTATCTCTATAATAAGGCCAGACCAGCTTTTCTTTAACTACATTGCTTTTTCTGAGCTATGGAGACCACCTTTCATTGGTTATTTTATAAAATGCCTCAGAGAGAAATGTCATTTTTAATGTAAATTTTTGTTACATAATTGATCTGATTTCACAGATGAAAAGATAACAGTTATTTACATTGAGAGGCTATTCAGTTTTCTTATATAATTATAAAGTACTTTACCCGGCATTGTCAAAATCATTAATATCACTCTAGGAAAGAATGCATCTGACAATGTACACTAATTTATAATTTTCTTCCCCTTTTTCTTTTAGTAAGCCAATTTCTAAGGCTTCATTTAAAAAAATAACAATAATAACTTTAATATTCCCCGTTCTTTCACAATGTCAGAGCAAGGCATAGCATGACTTTCCTTTTTCCTTTTCCCAGAACTAATTTTTTCTTCACCATTTCTTGTGCTAGTTTCTTCATTAGCCATGTGTGAGGTTGAGAATATTGTATGAGGACCTGGAGGCTTGAGAATGAGAACTTTCAACATATTAGTGATGATCAGAATCCAGTGTGCAGAATGAATACCACTGACAGAATTCTAACCTCTGGCAAGCAGTTCCCAGGATCTAGAGGGAATTCTTACTTGTGTGTTTATGTGAGTTTTCCATAGCATGGTTCTTAGAAAAGCTAATAGAGTATAGTAGAAGACAAATATGCTGCAAAGAATCAGCATTTCCTCCGGAGTCAAAGATATAATTTTTGTATTATTCACCCTTTTAGATCTAAAACAGGTGTATTGTATGTCTGTGTTCTTTGTATTAGCACAGACGTCTATGTTCTTTTTATTAACTCAGATAAACATGCGTTGACTATGTAAAGCTAATAATAGATTTCATATTTCCTTCTGGAAAGCACATAGCACACGTGAAAGGAAGCATTATCAACCAAACAAATCTTTCAGTTCCTAATGATTAGCATTTTGACAAGCTGTTGTCTCAGATGAAGGATTTATATTACATATTGCATAGCTTCAAAGTATTTTTTGTATTTCTTCTTGATTTGAGTATTGAGTAAATAGTATTCATCTTCATTTAAATGTAAAGGAAACCTTCAATTCTGTTTTAGTCTCTTAGCCCACTGATGTGCTATAGGCCACTAATTTGCAACTGGGTTTTGTTTCTACTATTATAATCCTCTAGAACAGGATAACATTATAATAAATAATATGTCAAATTCTCTAAGCTAAATAATTTGCTATTTACTAGCAATATATTTGTTTCCTGAAGTTTCCACATAGAAAATTTAAAATAGAGTATCAAATTCAAAATAAACCTGAATGATTTATCCAAACCTCATATTTGATATATTCCCTTTCAGGCAATTATTAGCTTGTCTTTAAAATAATCTTAGGGGCACCTGCGTGGCTCAGTTGGATAAGCGTCCAACTTCGGCTCAGGTCATGATCTCATAGTTCATGAGTTCGAGCCCTCCATCAGGCTCTGTGCTGACAGCTCAGAGCCTAGAGCCCGCTTCAGATTCTGTCTCCCTCTCTCTCTGCCTCTCCCCCACTCTCCCTCTGTATCTCTCTCTCTCTCTCAAAAACAAATAAAAACATTTAAAAAATTTTTTAAATTACCTTAAATATGGACACCTGGGTGGCTCAGTTGGTTGAGTGTTTGACTTTGGCTCAAGTCACCATCCCGCAGTTCATGAGTTCAAGCCCCATGTCAGGCTCTGTGCTGACAGCTCAGAGCCTGGAGCCTGCTTCAGATTCTGTTTCCCTCTCTCTGTACCTCTCCCCTGTTTGTGCTCTGTCTCTCTAAAATAAAAAATAATAATCTTAAATATATTTATCTAAAACCAGATCTTTATGATTTGGTAAGAACTGGTGTCATATGTTTATTACACTATCTTAGCAACCTCAAGCATATGAGCAATTATGGTTGAGGGATTAATATTTGTTGGTTATGTATAAAATGTAAAACTACATATCAACACTAAAGAAAAATTAGTTGTATTATCAAATTTATGAATAATAGTAGAGAATGTTCATTTATTCATTTAACCAATACTCATTTAGCACTTACAATGTACTAATGCCCAGTCAAGATACTGGGTATACAACAATGGAAAGATATGGTCCCTTTTCTGAAAAACTTTGTGGTATGCAAATAACCAAAGTATAATGTTATTATATTAGTATACCATGAACTTAGAGATAGGAGCATATAAATCTACCTAAGAGAGTTAGAGATGGTTTCACAGAACAAATAATACTTGTCCTATGAGTTGAAGAATTTATCAATGGATTTTGAAGGAACATGGTGAAGAAGAAAAGGAATAGAGAAAGAGGCAGAGAAAAGTAGAGCCTTTAGAACCAGAGAAATTTGGATGTAAGTCTTTGTGTTGCCATTTACTGTGATCTTTAGGTAAATGATAATCTTTTAGAGATTTGCCTTATTTCTTTTGAGATAATGTAAATGGCCATCCTTAACATAGGACTTTGCACATGGTAGGCACTCAATAAACATTGTCCTTTCTTACCTCCTTCGAGCTTCTTGTAGGTAGATAGGACAGATGGTATTATAGCATTCTAATTATGAGGAAAGTAGGTTTACAATGGTTAAGGAAACCTGCTTAAGGTCACACAACTAAGTAGTTAGTGGCAGAGCCAGGATTAAAACCTATATCTTCTGACAAACTTTCCCCACTATACTGCAACAAGGATTCCAGGTGTTTCCCATGCATTGAATTATTTTTTTGCCCAGTAAATATTTCTCTAACATCTATTAAGTGCCAGACATGTTATTATACATAGAAAATACAGTGGGAAGCAAATAAACAAAGCCTTCCTTCATTGAACAGAGAGTCCATCAGAAAAGGCAGACTTTATACCAGCAGTTTCAATAAATCCTATTGAGTGTTATGCAAGTGCACATTTAGGTGCTCCAGGAAAGTGTGTGGCACGAAGACTTATTTTACCAGAGGGGGTCTGGGAAGTCCTATAAAGGAGGAGTAATAGTTTTTCCAAGACCTAAAGAAAGACAAGGCGTTATCTGGACAGAAAGGAGCAGAGATTTTTTTCTAAACAGTGGAAGGTTTGGCAAAGGTTAAATGAGAATATGGCATGTTCAAGGAACTGAAACTGTTCAAGGATAGCAGGATCAGAGAGCATGAACAAAAGTATGGCAAAAGGTGACTCTACAGAGATTGACAGAAACAAGGTTATAGAGGGCTGTACAAACCTTCTTAAAGAGCCTGGATTTTATTCTAAGGACAAAGGGCATCATAGTTTCTGCACTGCATAAAAGCCTGACCAGGGGAAAAAATTGGGTCTGAAATCTAACTCTGCTTATCCCAGAAAGGGAATGATTACCCTTTTCTTTATTTTTTTTTTCTTTTTTCAAATTCCTCACAAAGGCCCATACAGGCTTGCTGTGGCCCTAGTGGGAAACCACCTAAGGTTTTAATCAGCAGGATGGTATCTAATTTCTATTTTTCCTTCCTCAGTCTAGCTGTGCTATAGCTTCTTTTAGAGGGTGCAAGACAGGATAAGTGAGACTTGGCATAGGTGAGTCAGTGGCAGCTTAGATCAGAACTGTAGCTCTGGGGAAGAAGATAAGTGAGAGATGTTTAAGAAGTAGAATTTATAGGACTTATGATTGACTATGGAAGCAAGAGGGTAAGAGAACAGGAGGAGACAGGGATGCTCCTCACTCTCCTGGATTGGGCAGAAAACCATAGGAGCCTCAGGTACAGTATCTAAGATTTCAGTGTTGAGGAGAAGCTATTGGAGATATTCCACAGTGGGAAGGTGTCCAAATAAGCTGAAATAGAGAACACAATAAAAACATTTAAAAGTCCTTTGGAGCCAGTGGGCATGACATTACACTTAAAGTAATGGTTCTTTCTTTACTGGAAAAACTGGGTCCCTTTGATATTCTCATTTACTTCTGAGGCCATTGTATATTTCCATTTGGCTAAATTTGTTCTACAGGGACATTAGTTGTTACCTGACTAGTTTTAATTTAAAAGGGGGGAAACCTGTAGTTATGAAGAAGATTGGGCATGTGGGCACCTGATTCATTTCCCTGGGTGGCATCATGACTCACCCTCATTAAAGTAGTTTTGCTGTGCAATGTCTGATGCCTTATCGGTTTTGAATTTTCTCTACCCTGTATGAACAATAAGATAAGTTTCTCTCATGGGTCATTCAGTGCTCTTCATCTCTACTGTGAGTCAGATGTTTTGCATTTCAAAACATTATCCTGCCTACAATTTCCCTCTTTATAAATTATGCAGAAAACTTCTACCAACAACAGATTCCCATTTACTGACTTTTTAGATTTATATCTGTAAAACATGTTCTAGTTGTTTTGCTATAACTTAGTGAGCAGTTTTATGGTCAACAATAAGGTGCCATTCTACTTGTTTTATTATCACTGTCTAAATATCAAGGTGCCTCATTAGAAAAAAGCACAAGCATCTAGAAGTAAACTCAAATACTGACAATTAAGTCATGTGAAAAGACTTTCCTTGATCCTCTGTCTGCATCTAGTTACAGTAGATTTCCTCCCTTTCACCTTCAGCCTCTCATAAAGAGTTGTCTACACTTCCTGGACTCACTTTTTCATGTCTCAGTGACTCCTCAAAAGCTATTCCACTATTGCACTGGAATCTGTTAGGTCCCTAGGATTATCTCTTCCTAAACATAATGGACAAAGCCTTTATCTTACTTGACCAATCTGCCACACTGAACTTGTGAAGCACCTTATGCATGTGGCTCTGACACCACACTCTCCTGGTCTTCCTTCTACCTCTCTAGTCTTGGTCTCCCTTTGTAAGTACCTCTATCTCTCTACCCACTAATACAAGGTTACTCTTCTTCAGGGTTCTAGACTAGTTTCTCTTCCCTTACTCTACAGACTGCCCCGGGATGATCTCAGCTACTTATATGTCTTCATTGCTCAATCATATGCTGATGTTCCTCCAAGTTTTGTCTCCAGCCCAAACTTGAGTTCCAAACCTCCAAATTCATCTTCTTCCTTGACCCCTCCACTTAGATGTTCCACAGATACTTCAAAGTCCACATGTCTGTGTCATTTTCCCAGGGCTGCTGCAAAACACTATCACAAACTGGATGGCTTGAAACAGTAGAAATTTATTTTCTCACAGGTCTGAATGCTAGAGGTTTGAAATAAAGTTGTCAGCAGGACCATGCTACCTCTGAAGGCTCTCAGGAAGATCCTTCCTTTCCTCTGCAGCTTCCAGGTGTTGCTTGGCTTGTAGCAGCATGAGTCCAGTCTCTGTCCTTATCTCCTCAGGCCCTTCCCTATGTTTCTGTGTCCTTTCCTCTTCTTAAACACACCAGCCATTGGATGTGGGGTCCCACCCTAGGTATCTTTATTTATTTGTTTTGTTTGTATTATATCATAAGCTTCATGATTATAGAGATTATGCCTTTCCACTGTATCTCTGGCACCAACTACAGTGTCAGTAAATGAATTGTTACCTAACAAATATTTTTTAAAGAGAAGGATGAAGGAAAGAAGTAAAGCAATTAATCAACAAGAGCTAATAAAAAAATGATAAGCAAACCAAAGTAAGTTTAGGTGTGAATTTTTAAAATGTTGCCAAATATTATTTTTTCTAGTCACTGTACTAGCAAAATACATTAAGAATTAGTCAGACCTGAGGTGCCTGGCTGGCTCAGTTGGTTGAGTGTCTGGATCTTGATTTCGGCTCAGGTCATGACCTCATGATTCATGGGTTCAATCTCCATATTGGACTCTGCACTGATGGTGTGGAGCCTGCTTGGGATTCTCTCTCCCTCTCTCTCTGTCCCTCCCACACTGTTCTCTCTCAGTCTGTCTCCCTCTCTCTCTCTCTAAACAAATAAATAAATGTAAAACAATTAAAAACAAAAATAATTAGTCAAACCTTACTTTAAGCTCATTCAATAATTTCTTCTATATTCTAGAAAAAAATGCTGTGGTTACCACAGATGTTGGGAAATACAGTTATATTTCCCACTGACTATTTTTGTAACTGGATCCTTTCACCCCTTCTTTATTAATGAAAAAATTCCTGCTTTTGTTGATAGTACAGGATATGATATTGTTTCCTAAATTTTTCTTGAGCATATCTCCAAAAAGACAAAGTTAAGCAATCACCAGCAGTCTAATTACAAAAGAAAAAAAAAAAAAAAGAAAAGAAAAAGAAAGAAAAAAACCTATTTATATGCTAACAAAATATCTCCAGATGTCAGCCTGAAATAATGAAAGTACCACTTATAATTTGTATCTGCTTCCTTTTAAAACATTTATCCCTCTCTACATATATAACTGGCAAAAGCTCTTATTGAATATTTAGGCAGCCAAGAAGTTAAAAGGGGTCAGACATGCAGAGTTGTAACCACTTTGCCTACACTAATAAATTTTCTCCCATGGGAGAATCTGTGGTAGACCCCTGTGCTTGTAATTACTGAAAATGCCCTAGGTTCAACTAAATAAGACTCGGTCATATAAGTATTGATGAGAAGAAAAGTAGGAAGTGCTTCACTCTCCCACAGCATTCATTATGTAGGCAAATAAGGATTACTCTAGGAGTTAATTGTATTCTTTTCAAGAAGACAAGTCCTCAAAAGAAATTCTGTCTTGGTATTTTGCTTTACTTTGCTTTAGTGCTACTTGATGGTATTAAATTCATATAACTTTCAGAGCACATAATTATAATATTCACTAATTAAACAGAACAAGTCAACCAAATTAGATTCAGTTAGGAAAATGTCTTGGCATAACCCAGTGGGTCTGCTTAGATTTATTGTCACTAAATTATCCCAAGTAGACACTAGCATTCACGGCTTAGTATTTATTATTCTCCATCTATTTTTACTTCATTTTGACAAATTCAAGGCAGAGGATTCTAGCTTTACCGTATTGTGTGGGGGCCTCTAGGTACTTATGTAACCACTTCTAAGGCCTGCTATAACAATTTCCTTCATGCAACAAGATTCATTTTTGAATTCTGAGTAATGTTAGAGTAGTTAAAATGTTTTCCTTCACTTTAGCAATAAAAATTGTCATTTTCAATTAGATTTTTGTAAGCAAATAATCTCTATTATTACTAAGAAATGTTTTACATGTTTTGCATATATTAACTCACTTAATCCTTACAACAGTAGTACCTAGGTAAGTACTATTGACACTATAGTAAGTACTATATATCAAGTACTATTGATTTATAGATAGGGATTTAAAGCATGGAGTCTTTGCCTACCTTTATATGGCCAGAAGAGAATGGAACAGGAATTTGCTTCCATACATTCTGACTTGGGGCCTGTGCTCTTAACCACTGTGTTATCCTGCCTATCAATAATTTTATTATATCATATTTGTGATATACTT
Organism: Panthera uncia; assembly: GCF_023721935.1. Classification (NCBI taxonomy): domain Eukaryota; kingdom Metazoa; phylum Chordata; class Mammalia; order Carnivora; family Felidae; genus Panthera; species Panthera uncia. Next base: position 117,319,738 of record NC_064809.1, on the reverse strand, counting down.
TATTAAATTTTTTTTAGATAGAGCATGTGAGGGGGCAGAGAAAGAGAAAGACAGAGAGAGAGGGAGAGAGAGAATCTTAAGCAGGCACCACACATAGTGTGGAGTCAGTGGTGGAGCTCAGTTCCACAACCCTGGGATCGTGACATGAGCTGAATTCAAGAGTTTGACACTTAAACAACTGAGCCACCCAAGTACCCCATATTTGTAATATACTTAAAAAAATACATACCAGTTTTGCTAACTGCAATTGTTATTAATTCATGTAAACTTGATCCCTTATTTCAGAATTCTTGAGTGTAAGTAGACCTAAAGAAGCAGACCTCTTCTTTTTGATTCCCATAATGCTGGCAGCACCTGAGTATGTTTAGGAAGGAACTTCTAGTTACAGAACTACTTTTTCCTTTATTCAGCCAGTATTTATGGAGCACTTCCTTTGCTTTAGTCACTATTAGGCACTGTGATACAGACATAAAAGTTTTACTCCTTGCCTAAAGGGAATTCAAAGTCCAAGAAGTTTTGCTTACCGGAGAGATAAAATAGCTCATTGCTGACAGAGTGAAGGGAAGAAACGTCTGGTACTTTAAATAAAGGAATAAGATAATATGACAGCTCACTGATGAAGTGCCATTGCCTCTATTCATCTCCCTCCATTGCATATACCATCTTGATGACATGTGTCTTTTGCCTAGAGATATCCCAGTGGATTGTCACCAGGTAGACCCTAGAACTGAGTCAGGTAGTTATGTGTCAGACACCTTGTAGGGGTCTTTCCCATGTATTAATCAATCAATTTAATCTATATGCTAATTGTCTCTAATAGATGTTATCACCAATTAGCAGATGGGAAAACAAAATATTAAGTAACTTTCTGTGGTCCATGGTAATAACTGATAATAATAAAAAAGAGGATTCAAACCTATTTTGACCTCAAATTTAGAGCTCCTGGTGGCAGATACCTAATTTTTAAAAATCTTACACACAGGCCCAAATAAAGCTGTGTAATGAACATCTAGAATCTACAAGTGTGTTCTCTTAAAGAATTGGAATTAAACTTAAAATCTCTTTTTAATTTGGAAGAGGTGTTTCAGTTACCATTGCTATACAATAAATCACCCCCAAAACTTAATAGATTAAAACTACAGGAATTATTATATTATAGTTTCAGGACAGGCTTCACTGGTTGATACAGCTTCAGGGCTCTTATACAGTTGTAATCAGATTGTAACTGGAGCTAAAATGGTGGGGGCCTGGAGAAGCTGGAAACTAGCCACATATCTCTTTCTTTTAAGTAGTCCACTTCATGAGCTTCTTCATGAGGTCTCTCTGCATATCTCTGCATAGGGGAGCTTGAGTTTCCTCAAGGCATGTTGGTCTCAGGGCAGTTGGACTATGTACATGGTGATGCAGGGCTCTATTGCTAGTGTTCCAGATGCAAGGTGAAGGTAGCATTGCCTTTCTGACTTAACCTCAGAAGTCATACAGCATCACTTCCACCACATTCTACTAGTTCCAAGTGAAGCACAAATCTATCCAGATTCAGTAGGAGAGGAAGTAGACTCTACTTCATAATGGGGGAGTGGCAGGGTTCTAGATGAACATGTGAGGTTGGGGATATAGCTGTGGCTATCACTATAAAATTCAGTTTTCCACAGTATACCCTCTAGACTAACAATTCACATCCCTCCCACAGGCAAAATATGCTCACCTCTTCCCAAGATCTCTCAAAAGTTTCATCCCATTTAGCATTAGTCTCAGGCATGAGGTTCATCATCTCAATTGAATCTATATACAGTTGAGTCTCCTTAGGTAAGGTACCTTAAACAAAGCACTTAAGTACCATTCCTCTTGGTCAGAAGACCTGTGAACTAATGAACTAAAGAGCAGGTTATCCGCCACTGACATATCCATCATAAAGTGATCAGACAAGCATAGATTAACCACAGTAGGCACTTCCATTTAAAAAAATATGGAAAAGTCACCAGTCCAAAGAAATTCTGAATTCCAGCCAAGTACACATTGCCTGTTCTGTGAATAGGGCTCAGTTCTGCTCCCTGTGAGTTGTTCTCCATGGCTCTTGGCTCTGCTCTCTGGGTTCTTATCCCCTCTTAGTCATTCTTTCTTTTTATAATAAATGACCTCTGTATAAAACTAAATAAACTTCTCTGTTTGATTCTTGCCCATACTAGTTCTAGGGTCCAAAGACTTCCTTTCATTTTGTACTATCACTATTCCTTTTATGTTTAAAATGACAGTTGGTATCTGAAAAGAAATACATTTTTACCTCCATGCTACTGTTGTCAGTCTTTAGACACTTGTAGAAACACAAAATGAAAATGGCAATGGCAATCTCCTTTATGGACCAGTTTAGTTTATTACTTTACTAGTTAGAATAACTATGCAATATCAGCAGAGAAATAAGTCCTTTTTAAAAGTTGTATTATATTTTCAAGGTTGGTCTTTAAGGAATTGCATGACAGTCATTATCATGGTCCATTAAGAGAAGGTGAGTTTTCTGTCAAATAAGTACTTGCACCTGACGTACATGACAGCAGACTTTTCTGATTGCTTTAAAAGCTGTCTAAAAAAAATGAAGATGTTTTAAAACTTGCTCTTTTATAAAAATGTTACAATGCTTATACTAAAACCTTCTGTGATTTTTAAAAATCAGTATTTAATCAACATACTAATGTTATTCCAAATGAAAAATGACTTATTGCAATTTTTAAAAATTATGATCAGTCCTAATAAGCTTTATTACAGAAAAAGTGACTTGGTTTGTCCGTGATTTTCTTGGTTTCAAAACTGAAAGTTCCATCTCCTGGGAATGTACCCCCAGGCACAGGTCATTTAATACATGTTGCCATAAATACACAAATACAAAACCAAAACCAAAAATAAGACTGTGAATATGACTCATAAAGTTTAAAATTTAAGTTAAAGGGGGCAACATTGAATTAGTTATACTGGTTATAAGAGTATAGTGTTTGTGCAAAGTCTCTTTAAAAGAAAAAAATTAAGTGCTGCTTAATATAGGTTATAGTAATAATCAAAATTTACCTTAATAAGATGCTTACTTCTGTAAAAATTCTTCACAGCCACATCTACTTAGGTTATCTTTGGGGAATAGCTGGTAATTTGTGCAAAAATGTAGAATTTATGCAGTTAGGTTATTTTATTGAGCTCACCTGTTTTTACCAGGGTTGGTAAAGTAATACATAAAACCCTGAGAGGGGGGGATGTAAATAAATATGATAATAGATAGATAGGCACACATTATATGTTTACACTTATATTGATATATTAAAACAGTGTTCTCAAACTTTAATGTGCATACAAGTCACTTCAGTATCTTTTAAATATTCTGACTTATTAGGTCTGAGCTGGAGCTGAGACTCTGCATTTATAACAAGCTTCTGGGTGATGCTGATACTGATGATCCATAGTTCACATTTCAAGTAGCAAGATATTAGAGACCAGGAATATTAATGACCTAATAATTTAACCTAGGAGAAATGGATAAATTCCTAGAAACATACAATCTTCCAAAACTGAATCTGGAAGAAATAGAAAATTAGAACAGACCAATTACTAGTAATGAAATTGATTTGTTAATTTAAAAAAAATGTTAATACATCTCCCAACAAACCAAAGTCCAGGACCAGATGGGTTTACAGGTTAATTCTACCAAACACTTAAAAAAGAGTTAATACCTATTATTCTCAAACTACTCCAAAAAATAGACAAGGGAGGAAAACTTCCAAATTCATTCTATGAGGCCAGCATTATCCCAATACCAAAACTAGACAAATATCACAAAAAAGAAAACTACAGGCCAATATCTCTGATGAAAATAGATGTACAAATCCCCAACAAAATATAGGCAAGCCAAACTGACAATACCTTAATAAAATCATTAACTATGATCAAATGGGACTTCTTCCAGGAATGCAAGGGTGGTTCAATATTTGCAAACCAATCAGTGTGATACATCACATTAAAAACAGGAAAGATAAAAACCATATGATCACTGCAACAGATGCAGAAAAAAGCATTTGACAATATACAGCATCCATTCATAATAAAAACTTTCAACAAAGTGAGTTTAGAGAGAACATACCTCAACACAATAAAGTCCATATATAAAAAACCCATAGCTAACATTATATCAATAGTGAAGTGATTTATGGAATTGTTGAATCAATGTTGTGCATCTAAAACTAATGTAACACTGTATGTGAATTATACTTCGATTAAAAAAAAGAATGATATCCTAAAGAACAATAACAAAGTGCTTTAATCATTTGACACTTCAGCTAAATGATAAGTTAAATATCGCTAAATTATACACCTGAAACTAATGTAACATTGTGTGTCAACTATAATCGAATGTTTAAAAAGTTAAATAAAGATATATGCGTAGGTGGTATATGTGAGGTGAAGGATGTCCTAGATTAAATGAATATGTAAACTTTTTTCATCAAAACAATCAACATGTTTTATGATTTAATCACCAACCCAGAACTGGAATGGGATTCAGGAGTGTGTTTTCTGGACAAACTCTGCAATTAAGTAGCTGTGTGACTTTAAAGATTTTGCAACTTCATTTTAATTTGCTGAATTGAGGGGAGATGGGACTGTCATCAAGAATTGTTTGTTGAATATCTTTTATTTACAAGGCATCCTTGTGCGATTTAGTGTTTTAGTGTAAAACAAGTTTAATCATGGCACAAGTCATAGTAGGAGAGTAGCACATTACTTGGACCATGAAATTTACTTTCATGGAGAATATTTCTAATATTATTCATTGTTATGTAAAGTCTCAGGTGACTTGTTTCTGAAAGGCCCTATTATTGGTATGCTTGCAAGCACGAGGCAAGAATTAGAATTCCTCTTCTCAGCAGAATCTCCTAACAAAATATTTAAGCTTCTCATAGCTTACCCTTTCCACAACCCTCCAAATGAAAGCATTATCTGAACATCCCCAGACAAAGTGAACTTGGAATTAAAAAGGCTATACAACCACCCCTTTAGAACAACCATTTGTTTATGGTTAACAGCTGTACTTACCTGAGTGTGCACCATAATCCAGGAGGAAAGTATATAAAATTCCCAGATGGTTGAATTTTATGCTAAGGTAATTTAAATTAACATTTTAAATGTCATTCTACTTGGGATTTTTTTCACAGTCTCAAAACTTGGCATGGAATTGTTTTTTCATGTGCATTAAGTTCTGATGAATGTCTGAGGTCATAAGTGAGTGAAGAAAGGATTTTCTATTGAGCAAAACACTAAAGTTCAGAAGTTTATTTTTGTACAGCAAGTCCTTTGACAATCCATGTATTCATCTGTTATTTCTCTAATTTTGTGGTTGAGAGCATTTGAGGTGCACACATACAAAATTTCTTCATTTAAGTTTTGTCTTTGGTTGTACTTCTTATGTTAGTTCCGTGTGACAATATTCTGCATTCTAGTTCTTCATTTTCTTGGTGTCTTTCACTGCTAACACCTAAGGATTTAGAGGAAGAGGAAGGAAATCAAGGTTTTCTTCTTAGGTCCTAGAGCTTTGGTTATACAACTCTTATTCAATTTCCTCTCTCCTAGCTATGCTTTTCCTCAGCAGTCATGTATGGAAAGCAATATTACTCCAGTCATTTCTCTGTATATGGTTTGAAGTTCAAAGAGTTAACTACAAAGGTCATCTGTGTCCTATTTAGGAATTAATTGTATTTAGAGCTTAGTTTACTTATATTAAAGTTTTAGTTAATTATACCTTTATAAAACAACACAATTGAGAATATGATTAGTCAGGGGCTCCTGGGTGGCTCAGCCAGTTGAGCGTCCAACTTCGACTCAGGTCATGATCTCACACTCATGTGTTTGAGCCCCATCAGGCTCTGTGGTGACAGCTCAGAGCCTGGAGCCTTGCTTTGGATTCTGTGTCTCCCTCTCTCTCTGCTCCTCCCCCACTCATGCTCTGTCTCTCTGTCTCTCAAAAAATAAATAAAGATAATAATTAAAAAAATTTTTTAAGAAAATGTAATTAGTCATTATTATGCAGATTTGAGTCAGGCAATTTTTGTTTAGGATCAGGAATTATGATATAGGTGCTATTAATGACAATGATTACTTTTATTGAGTTTTTACTATGAGTAAATCACCAAGCTCAGTGCATTGCCTTATCTCATTCAAGTATTGTAGGAGGTGGCCATACTACAATCAGCATTTCACAAATGCAGAAAATTAGTAGTTTCCCAGGTCAACGGTGAACAAGTAGCAGACCTGGGAGTGGAGCTCAGATTTGTCAGGCTCTAAAACCAACATGCTGAACCACCATGAGACATACCAGTGGTTCTCAACTTTTCTGTCTCCTCCCAGGGAACATTTGGCAGCTAAGGGGGTTGCTACTGGCATCTAGTGGGTGCAGACCAGGGATACCAGAAAACAGTCTACAGTGCACAAGACAGCCACTCATAGCAAAGAATTATTCAGCTCCAAAAATCAATAGTGCCAAGGTTGAGAAACCCAACTAACGGATTATCCTGAAACTTTGTCTTTGTTTACTATGTCTTTGTTTACCATGTAAACTTTGTCAAGGTAAAACCTATCTAAATGTATAGGCTACAGGTAAATTTGAATTCTTTGACTCTGAAAAGTAGAGTATGTTCCATTGTGAAATAGCCATCTTTATTGTTTGACAACAGAAAATATACTTTTAAATATTTATAAACATATGAGTTGCAGTTTAATCAAGTACAAGAACCCAAGTCAAATTTGTATTAAGTTTACATTATAAAACTGTAAAAGACAAAACTGAAAATAGCAGAAAGACAAAAAGAAGGTATGTGAATTTAGATATTTTAAGATGAAGTTAGGAAAGCTTCCATTGCTATAATTTTTTCAGCTAGAAAATTGTGTTTTCCCCCCATTGATTTATATTATTTTCCAAGACTTTCTATACTTAGGTAAAGCGTATGATTAGTTCTAAATATTCCAACAAATTTATCAACAGCACATTCTTTGACTTAAAATAAGTTAGTCCAGACCAGAGTTACTGGAACAGAAAATATACAAGGAACTAACAGCATAATGTAAACCCAAACACCTCAGTAAGAACACCGTGCAGCTGGCATATGGCTTTTTTAAAGAAGGAAGCAGAGCATTGATTTACATTCTGGCTTAGTTTTCTTATCTCAAGGTGGACTAGAGGTCCAGTTCATTTCTGGAGAAAGTCCTTCCCTACTATTTTACACAACGTCCCCATTCTTTAGTCTACCTTTTATCACAGTTAGTTTTTTTTCTAACTTCTCCATATCACTAAAGAGAACTAGTTCCTTGGTCTGGATGTATCAGTTAGAGATGTAACATTGCAAGCAACAGGCATCAGTAGGATCAAAAAACAAGGCTTCAAAGAGAACAGTAACTAGAGCAACAAGGGATATCTAGGGAACAGACACTGATGGGAAAGTCTCTTAAAAATACTATTGTTGAGATAAGTGAGCTTGAAAAATCTTGCTTCTTTGTGTCCCTCAATTAAAGGAAAATTGAAAAATGTGATTTGCCTTGGTCAGGCCAAATCTGTACTCTTTGCCAGGTGAGAAAAAGGTACTGAAATTGAGACCCTCACCCATCTCATAGGATAGGGGTAGTTTCTCAGAGAAGAATCATGATGTTGTTTCTAGATGAAGGAGGATTCTAGTCAAGCAAAAATACTAGCTGTCCACTATACTGGCATTTTTTTTCCTCTTTTGATTATCTTGAAACTCGTAAAAATATATTCCTGCATCTTCCCATTTTCATACTACACTTCTTTTTTTAGAAGTTTTTTTTAATGTTTATTTTTGAGAGAGAGAGCATGAGCAGCGGAGGGGCAGAGAGAGAGAAGGACAGACAGAATCCAAAGCAGGCTCAACACTGTCAGTGCAAAGCCTGACGTGGGGCTCAAACCCATGAACCATGAGGTCATGACCTGGGCCTACCTCAGACATTCAACTGACTGAGCCACCCAGGCACCGCTCATACTACACTTCTTGATGCTTCTACCAGTCTTTTCCTGTCACGTGCACACAGTGATCTATTCCTGCCTTCTCCTTATATTACCCCATGTTCCTTCCTTTTTTCTCACTAGTGGAAAAGCCTGGAACCACCTTCTCTGTGGAAATCCAAGGACAGGAATTGGATATATGTAATACTTATAAAATAAGGGTGAAACTACAGCTGACATTTAATAATTGCCTTTCTAGATATTTGAGAAGGTGTTTTTCACATCATGTTTCATGGTACTTCAAAATTCCATGCTATATGTAGAAGGAATATGTTTAATTTTAACACAAACCCTCACTGTGATATCCATGACTGATTCCAGTATCACAAAGAAATTAGGGAATCAAAGCAGGAAAAAGACTGCATCCCAGAGTAATATAGAAGGCACACGTCATGAGGGATTGCAGACATTCAAATATTCTGCTGAGACATGATCCTTAATTTCAAAATAACCACTAAAATGAAAAAACTAAAAGAAGCAATAGTGCACCTGAAACCTTGGCCATGGTACCAAAGTAGAAACGTAAAAAGCTGAGAAAACCTGACACAATGCACTTTTTGTGTTAACATCTTATGAAGAGCCAGAAATTGTCATATATAAAACTAATGTGTGTAAATGCTGTGTATGCATGTATAGAGATGGAAGAGGAAGAGGAAAAGAAAACTAATACGTAGCAATTTTTCAATGTATGATAAAACCGTATTTAACAACCTTGTTTAAGATTTGAAATGATGGGAAAACATATTGTAAAATACCATTTACAAAGAAAGGAATTTCAAAAAGCAGAGATAATGAAACATTTTCTCTATATAAACATCTCATTCTTCCTTGAAATCACAAGCAGCTGCAGTATATTCTGACTAATTACAACTGAATCATAAGGAACACAGCATGATAGGAACCCCAAGTGGTATCAGTATGGTGCAAGTTGATTTTAAACCCTGAAGTTCTATGTAATTCAGCTTTTATTCATACTTGGGTTATCACTTTTAAAAGAATAATACTGGTGTTAATTTGGGTCATTTGCTAATGTGGCTACATGTCTTTAGCACTGTGGAATATTTTAACAAATGGTAAAGCATTATTAATTAAGATGCTGCTTAATAAGAATTTATGGTTACTATATGCTGGTGTATTTTCCTTGCATTATCAGTAGAAATGGAATTTCTACTTGTGTCCTCAATAGTGAGGGCTATTTTCAGTCATGAATTTAGCAGCAAAGTTTGTTCTTTTAGTATAAAACTGAAGACTTTGTAGGGTCCTTACAGATGAGAAAGCTTACCAAGAAGGTAAATTTACTTATCTAATAAATAGACTAGTAACTAACTTATTTGATCCGTAGTCCTTGCCTTTGCAAATACACCTCTCCTCATTAATCTTATCTCTTAAACTATGAATTTACAGGGATCTCTAAGGCTCGTGGACCAGGAAAAATCTAGTCCTGTTCTCCCATATTCATCAAGCTATCACCAAGACTCTAGAACTTCCTATGAGCCCAATCTTGTGTTGAAATGTAGATACAACACGCAGTACAATATGTTACCCTGAACACATATGGTGTCAGACAAAGACAACTAAGTTAAAACCTGGAAAACAATCCAAAGCCCTATATAACTAAGAGGTAAAGTAGGACAGACAGGCTCCAAATGCCACACAGAGCCAGCTAACTCTGAAAAGAAGCGGGGATAATTTCACAAAGAACAACTTAATCCACCTTCAGATTTTTCCTAGACTCCAAAACAAACTAGACTGCAAAACATGAAGACAATAGAGAATTTTGAAGCTCAGTTCATTCTTTTCACTTAAAACAGAATCTTCTTTTTCACCTAAACTTCAATAAGGGTCCATCTAAGTACTTTCAAGTCTCTTCAACCTAGAATTAGTTATATTCCAATACCTATGCTGTTTCAATACACAGTTTTCCACCAAGATTCTGATAGATTATGGTCATTTAAAAAAGATACTAAAATGTCATGAGAATGTGATATCTTACCTGTACGGTTCTGGCAGGTAGTTAAATTCCAGATACGAAATTTTCAACTAGTCAATTAAACTAGTATTTCCTTTTATCCCTGAAACTAATGTATGATGAAGCCACGTATTTACTAACAAACCACTCATTATCTTTCACCCAGAGGGGAAAAACCATCTGGAACTAGGAAAGTGAACTTTAACTACATAATTTTAAATATACATTTATACAATTAATAAATAATCAATTTATTATACTACATTATTTTAACAATGAATTAATTGCCTGTATTTTAAAGAGATTCTCAGGACCTATCTGGATCTATCAGCCTTCCTAGGTTTCTATCTAGTTCATTTATACCCTTTGTTTGAATCTCAGCCTAAATCCCTCCAGTGAATAGATCTCCCAATGACAGTTACTCCCCTCTAGATTTCTTGCTGTTGTTTGCTAGCACTGTGTCCATAAACCATAACAATAGTAGCTAAGGTAGATTCTCCCCTACAAACATGACCACTTACTGCTACCTATTTTTGTAAGTCATTACCAGATGCTCTAGATCCATACATATCTGTCTAATCAGTTTCATTGTCAGCACCAACAGCTAAGACAGCTCCCAGTGCCTTTGTGGCTCTAGAAGCTGAATATAGTGCCACCCTAGCATCTCCATACCATCAGCTGTCTCAGACTAAGTAATTTTTTGTGCCTCTTTTAATAGTCTAGGGATAGAATAATCGTGTCCCACTAACCCCCTACACACTCAAGTCTTCTTTGTGTTCAGCCGTAGCTCATCCTATATTTGTATGATGTTTTAAACCATATTTGTATTACAAAAATTTTTGAACAGAAAAGCTAAAAAAAAGTAGTACAATGATCATATGCCCACCATCCAACAACCTATATTCAACAGTCAACATTTGCCATATTTGCTTTAGCTATCTAGCTATCATCTATATTCTCTTGCTGAATCACATGAAACTAAATTTCAGAGGTAATGTTACTCCCAATATTTCAAAATGCATACAGAAGTGGGGAATTTTCCTACATAAACACAATACTGTGTATCACATAAGATAATTAGTAATGATTTGTTAATCAACTGATATGTAATCAGTATATCTAATCTACCAGTCTATATAATTTACCCAGTTTCCCCCTCCAAATACCCTTTAAGCTGCTTTTTCAAACCAGGATTCAGTCAAAATTCACATATTTCATTTGGTTCCTACATCACTTTAGTTTCTTTCAGTCTAGAAAAAATCCTCAACATTATTTTTTTTCAATATTTTTTTAATGTTTCAAGTTTTTACTTAGTTTCATGTGTAGAATTTAGTGATTCATCACTTATATATAATACCCAGTGCTCATCCCAACAAGTGTCCTCCTTAGTACCCATCAACCATCTAGCCCATTCCCCCACCTCCCCTCTAGCAACCCTGTTTGTTCTCTATCTTTAAGAGTCTCTCTTACGGTTTGTCTCTCTCTTTTTTTTATTTTCCCCTATGTTAATCTGTTTTGTTTCTTAAATTCCACATATGAGTGAAATCATATGATATTTGTCTTTCTATGCCTGACCTATTTCACTTAGCATAATAACTCTATCTCCATCCACATCATTACAAATGGCAAAATATCATTATTTTTGATGGCTGAGTAATATCCCAATACACACACACACACACACAGACACACACACACATACACACCACATCTTCTTTATCCATTCATCTGTTGATGGACATTTGGGCTCTCTCCATAGTTTGGCTATTGTTGATAATGCTACTATAAACAGTGGGGTGCATGTACCTCTTCAAATCAGTATTTTTGTATCCTTTGGGTAAATAACCTAGCAGTGCAATTGCTGGGTCATAGAGTAGTTCTATTTTTAACTTTCTGAGGAACCTCCATACTGTTTTCCAAAGGGGCTGCACCAGTTTGCATTCCACCAAGAAGGTTCCCCTGTCTCTGCATTCTGCCAACATCTGTTGTTTCCTGTGTTGTTAATTTTAGCTATTCTGACAGGTGTGAGGTGGTATCTCATTGTAGTTTTGATTTGTATTTCCCTGATGATGAGTGATGTTAAGTATCTTTTCATATGTACATTAGCCATCTGTACATCTTCTTTGGAAAAATGTCTGTTCATGTCTTCTGCCCATTTCTTAACTGGATTATCTGGTTTTTGTGTACTGAGTTTGTTAAGTTCTTTATAGATTTTTGATACTATTTTTTTTCATGACTTTGACTTAAGTTAATGTTAAGTTCTTAAACATTAAAAGTGAACACATGAATGATAAGAAAACAAAACAGCCTTCTTGCTAATACAGAGAAAGTCTGAGTGGTCTGGATAGAAGATCAAACACCCACAACATTCCCTTAAGCCAAAGCCTAATCCAGAGCAAGACCCCAATTCCCCAATTCTATGAAGGCTGAGAGAGGTGAGGAAGCTGCTGAAGAAAAGTTTGAAGCTAACAGAGAGTTTGGTTTATGAAGTTTAAGGAAAGAAGTTGTCTCCATAATATAAAAGGTGAATAAGCAAGTACTGATATAAAAGTTGCAACAAGTTATCCAGAAGATCTAGCTGACTAATGTAGCTATACTAAACAACAGATTGTCAGTGTTGGTAAAACAACCTTTTATTGGAAGAAGAAGCCATCGAGGACTTTAATAAAGAAGTCAATGACTGGCTTCAAAGCTTCAAAGGACAGACCGACTCTTCTTAGGGGCTAATGCAGCTGGTGACTTTAAGTAAAAACCAATACTCATCTACCACTATGAAAATCCTAGGATCTTAAGAATTATGCTAAATCTATTTTCCCTGTGCTCTATTGCTGGAATAATAAGGCCAGAATGACAGCATATCTGTTTACAACATGGTTTGCTGAATATTTTAAGCCCACTGTTGAGACCTACTGCTCAAGAAAAAAGATTCCTTTCAAATTACTCTGCTCATTGACAATGCATCTGGTCACTCAGGAGTTCTGATAGAGATGGATGAGATTAATGTTGTTTTCATGCTGCTAACACAGCATCTATTCTGCAGCCCATGGATCAAGAAATAATTTTGACTTTCAAGTCTTATTATTTAAAAATACATTATGTAAAGCTGTAGCTGCCATATATAGGATTCTTCTGATGGATCTGCACAAAGTAAATTAAAAATCTTCTGAAAAGGATTCACCCTTTAGATGCCTTTAAGAATATGCAAGATTCATGGGAAGAGGTGAAAAAAATTGATATCAATAGAAGTTTGAAAGAAGTTGATTCCAACCCTCATGGATGACTTTGAGCGGTTCAAGACTTCAGTGGAGGAAGAAACTGCAGATGTGGTAGAAAAAGCAAGAGAACTAGAATTAGAAGTGGAGCCTGAAGATGTGACAAATTGCTGAAATCTCGTGGTAAAACTTTAGTGGATGAGGAGTTGGCTTTTTATGGATGAGCAAAGAAAATGGTTTCTTGAGATAAAATCTATTCCTGCTGATGATGTAAAGTTTGTTGAAATGACAACAAAAGATTCAGAACATTACATAAACTTAGTTGATAAAGCAGAGGCAGGGTTTGAGAGGATTGACTCCAATTTTGACAACAAAGTTCTGCTGTGAGTAGAAAGGTTTTAAGCACCATTGTGTGCTACCTAGAAATTGTTTGTGAAAGGAAGAGTTGGTCAATGTGGCAAACTTCAGTGTTGTTTTATTTTAAGAAATTACCACAGCCACCCCAACCTTCAGCAACCATCACCCTGGTCAGTCTGCAGCCATCAACATCAAGGCAAAACCTTCCACCAGCAAAAAGATTATGACAGCCAGATGATGGCTAGCATTTTTTAGCAATAGAATATTTAGACATAATGCTATTGCACATTTAATAGATCACAGTATCATGTAAACATAACTGTTATATACACTGAGAAACCAAAAAATTCATTTGAATCACTTTTTTGCAATATTCACTTTATTGCAGTGGTCTGGGATGAAATCCACAGTACCTCAGAGCCCAGACCACTGCAGTAAAGTGGCCTGTACTGTGTCAAAAGTCACTTGAAATGATTTTTCTCTCTAAGTTATATCACTAATTTAAAATAGAGTTACATGTATTTATTTTATTTTTTCTCTCCAATGTTAGGGTTTAACTTTTCCAGGTTTTAAAATCTTTTATATATTTGATATTTAGGTAGTTCAAAATTCAAAAACTGTGAGAAGGAAGATGTACTTAATAAATGCTTGCTTCCTTCCATCTACCCCCTACTTCATTCTTCTCATTCATCTGCTGGAGGTTATTAAAAGTTTTGTTTTTGCAACACAAGAAACGCACTGTTCTGCACCTTTTTTCCCCATTTAACAATATATCCTGGACCTTATTCTATATCAATACAGAGAGATAGTCTTCGTTTCCTTTAATGTCTGCAGTGTACTTCCTTGGGTGTATATGTCCTAGTTTATGATAGTTTGTTAGATATTGTTAAATTCTGTTTCCAAGAGGTTATGCTGTTTTGTACTCCCATCAGTAATCTATGTCTCATCGAGTTGTTTCCAGTGTTTTCATATGTGCCAATCTGATAGGTGAGAAATATCTCAGTGTAGTTTTAATTTGCATTTTTCTTATTATGAGTGAGGTTAAGCATCCTTTCAAGTGCTCAAGAGCCACTTGAGTCATTGTATCCACTATCTATGCCTTTTGTTCAATTTTCTATTAGGATTTTGAGATCTTTTTATATATTATAACAGAGTAGTGATTCTCAACTGGAAATGATTTGCCTCCTTCTCTTCCCCCCCTCCCCAGGACATTTGGCTGTGTCAGGAAGCATTTTTGGTTGTTACACCTGGGGAATGGGTACTATTGGCATCTAGAAGATGGAGGCCAAAGGGGCTGGTAAACATTCCACAATGCACAGGATGACCCCCACAACAAAGAATTATGTAGCCCAAATGTCAAAAGTGCTAAGGTTGAAAAACACTGGGTTAGATTTTTGTGATATAAATTGCAAATATTTCCTCTTGATTTGTCCTCTGATTTTGCTTCTACTAGCATGTTTTGTCTTTTTTAAGTAGCTCATTTTCTCACTCTTTTCTTATTCCTATTTTAATTATAGTTAGAAGACTTCCCCAACTCTCAGGTAATAATAGAATTCATTATTTTCTTCTTGAACATGTGTAATTTTATATTTATGTAAAATTCATCTTTGAATTAACTTTGAGGTAATATGTGAAGTATGATTCAATTGTTTTTGCTTTTTTAAAAGGCTATCAAGCTGTACCAATACGATTTGCTCTAAAGGTCATCCTTTCCTGCAGTGATTTGAGGTGCCAACTTTATCATATACCCAATTTCCATATATATCTGAGTCTATTTCTGGACTTTTCATTTGTTTCATTGTCCTTCTGTCTACTCATGGAGCAATTCCACACTGTTTTAATTATAGAGGCTTTACAACAGAGGGAATATGAAGCAGAGGACTAGTTATACAGATGATGGAAGAGTAGAGAAGCCAAACAGGTGACCTAGAGACTAGCAAAAGCAGGAAGCCATTAGCAACCCTAGGCTGAGAGACAAAAGGAGTTCAAGGTATTGTCAGAGCCCAGGGACCAACAAAACCAAGGATATAATAATGGAACCCTGGAAAAGAAACAGTCCTAATGGAGATGCTTCCCAAGGCAGAAAGAGAAGGAAAGAAATATCCCTGGCTTCTCCCTTCCTAAGAGCTTCCCACTGGCTGTTAAATTCTACCCAGAAACCAGCTGATTTGGAATTCTGGGAAAAACAGCCCACAGGGGTCAGCCTCATGTGATACAGAGAACAGAAGAGCAAAGGCAGGTAAGTCCAGGACCTCTTAGTTCAGAGGCCACTACAGTGGATATGTGATATATTTTTTTTGTCTGTTTTGTTTTTCTTTCATGGATTTTTGTGATTATCTTTTGTTAATTTTTTACCTATTTTTATTTCAGTATGCCCCTTCTTTTAATCTTTTCCTTTTCCCCATTTATAACTGAACCTTCAAGGAACACCTGAACTATCTAGAGTGCCACCTTCTCCATCAGGAGAGGTACCTGATAGAGACATCTTCCAATCTTGCCACTGTCTAAGTTCCTTTCTTCCAACTCTCCAGTATTCAGCACTCTGAGCTACCAGATCTCAGTCTTGTTCTGAATATTTCTCACTTAGAATTGGAATTAGAATTCAAAAATTTTCTAAGGTTCTCCTTAGTGCCTTGGATTGACCAGGGCTGACAGTGTCTGACAATGTTATCTGGCCTTGGCTCCCTGAACCAGTGAGCCCTGGTCCCCATTGCTTGCCTTTGAAGCACTCTGTAACTCTCTATTCTGCACATGAAATCATCAGATGCCCCCAAGGAACTCTGGAACTGACATACTTCTGAGTTGTCCCAAGGACCTATGGCCAGTCCCAGTTTTAGGAGAGTGGCCTGGTGAGTGAATCATTCCTGCTTGCCACCACAGTATTTCTTTTGTGAGGTCACATGAAACTGATCTACCAAAATAGTGCCGACATGCTGATTTAGTTGACAGTCACTCACATCAGACATAGGACAACTTTTAGAGCTCTGGGCTACCAACTGTCTGTCACTCACCCTTGGGCATGAGCTCTGGTGTGGGTCTGTGCATCAGCTATCACTGGTTTGTGTTTGACCACTGTGCTGCCTCCAGTCCACAGCACTTGGGGACTGGAGGGACTGTAGGAAGCATCCTTGACCCTATGTACTCCTAGCCACTCGCATCCAGTATGCTTACCCCAACTCTGCAGGCTCCATGGCACATGTTATGTAGCCTTCTGGGGTTGGCCATGCTGCTGTCCCCTGAGACTTTTCCAGATTATCATGGGCCCTTCTGACCAATGTTCTCCAATTGCAGTGATGTGCTCTTCAGGGACAAGTCTATGCCATGCTGAATGAAGGATGGACATCCCTTTTGCACAAATAGAACTTCTTTTCTCACACTCTCTATAGGCCCCTTGCTTATCTTCACCATTGGTGGCATTTTGTGGAAGATGAGAGTATAGACAATATTGAAAGATACCGTTTTAAGGAATGTAGTGATTTTAGCATAAGCAGTTCAGGAGAAACATACTTGGAAGATACATTGAATTTATGCTATAAAATTGCAGTCAGTAAGTTTAATATAACTCAAAAACAAACTATTATTCTCATTTTCTGGAATAGCCTGTGAATGCCTTGCATTCGTTATCATCATCAGTGAAGCACAGTAACAACTTTGAGAGAGTCATTGACGTCAGAATTCACAAATGATGCAGTGTAATGGGTAATGGTATAACCTATATTAAGTAAATGGTGTTATGACTGCATGTGAAAAAGGGTATGTATTGTTTAAATATACCCAGGCTCTAAAGAGCCATAATCATAACAACCATATTATTACCTTTTCTCATGGTGGGAGATAAGAAATGGTACATATAGCAATAAAGAATATGAGGAAATGGTTCCTGGATCTGAACAGAAAGAGGTAATGACCAGACACTATAAAGAATCTTCATGTGCACTGATTATACAATAAATAAGGATGTAAGTACCTCTTCTCTATCCATCATTCTAAATCTTTGTTGATAAATCACTGTAATTTACATGGATCCATGCATTTTTGTAATGCGTTTAAATTAAGCCCTATATATAGACAAGAGCTCCCCCCAGATCTAAAATATTTAACTGAGGCCTTACATACCTTATGGATGGTCCTAATTGGACCTTCTTCTTTTGGGAGAAATGCTTATTGGTGCCTTATGTTTTACTACTATGGGAAATTGACCTTACTCCCCTCTTGTATGTGCAAATTCCTACCAGGTGAGGACTCTGGAGCTAACATGGTTGGTTTCAGATGATTATTTCTTCCACTTACACATAAGTAAACTCTGTGTCCAAATTATACTCTTGCATGAGTTATGGTGATTTTATTTACTCTCCTTCGTTTGATATAAAAGATTTGTTGTGTAACAGTGGAGTGATCCAGTAAGGCAGCTTATATTATCCTGTGAAAATTGAAACTCAAGTGTAAATTTGGATTTTGTGAGGACTGGAGCTTATATAATTTTGAAGGTCCTCTTCAAGAATAAAAATATAAAAAGGAAGAAAATATTACATAAATAACTGGGTACAGGGCTCTGGAAGGTCTTGGTGTAAATCAGAGGCTCTGAAGCATAAGCATCATGAGCTTCACAGTAAATCTGCCTTTGCTGGAATGACAATCTTGTTTAATTCTCAATCAGTGCAAAATGTTTATCTCTTTGAAATTTCATCTTGATGAAATGTTTCATCTTGTTTGAAATTTCATCTTGAAATCCTGTATCTGTTATACATTATATAATTTATTCCTCTTGGCTTCAGGTCATTTGTAAACTAACATTTCATCTGTGATTTCACCTAAGTCACTATAAAATAATACATAAGTCAGTTGAAGATTTATGGAATAAATTTTATTTAAATATTTGTTATAAGGGAAATAATTTCTTCCTTTTTTCTTCCCCAGTTTCATTTTCTCCTTTAACATCGACCTTCCTACCCTACTATATTTACCTTTTTTACTAAAAGTAGAATTTTGGAAGTCTGCTAAAGATTTATTTATGGCAAATTAAAGGAATGTGTCTTTCATCTGCATTGGCCATAGAGAGGGGAGAGGAAAATCCACTTAATCATTGTAAAATATTTGGTGATTTTTAGAGGAGATTTTTAGTAATCTTCCAGGTTCTAGTACTTCTCAGACATCATTGAGATATATAATTTGACTCTAGGGGAATGCATAATTATTTAATCTGAGATAACCTTACTTTGGGCATGTATCTCACAATTTCCTTAATTTAGTAATCAAATATGAATAAAATAACAAAGACATTTTAAGAATTCATTATTTTCATACTCTTAGACTCCTGCTGGGATAAAATGTGTCTGTTAGAGGTTATTGAACTCTTCACAGGATAAATTGTATAAATTAGCAGATAAATTGATTGATTCTATTAAGGTATGTGACTATAAAAATTATACTTAAGCTTGGTAGATAGCATACACATTTAGAAATAAACTTGCAAGACCTTTATAGAAGATACATTCATAAATATGCGATATAATGTGTTAGAAGGCCTTGGAGGGGAATCCTTCATGTTCTTGTTTATTTCTGATTCTAATTACTTGTATAATTTTGGATATGATATTTGGTTATGAATTTTAGGCTTATGACCTTAAAGGACATATTTATTTCTTCCATTCATTAGGATGCGCTTTAACGTGAAGAGTTTGATTCTGATATCATATTTCCTGATCTGCAGCCACTTATTACCTTGGGCAAAGTAGTTTATGTCTCTAAGCCTCCGTTGCCTTATCTGTAAAGTAAGGATCTACTTCATGGATGTTTTGGGAGCAGATTAGATGAGATAATATATGTAAAGTGTTTAGCAGAGAGACTGGCAAATAATTGGAGGTCATTCAGTGGTACCAGTTATAAGGTTTTATTGTGTCAAGTTATTTCCTAGGCAGAGATAAAATTGCTAAGGCTATAGCTGCCATTAAATACCCTCTACTTTTGAATGTGCTAATCAGTTTTAGCAATATGCCATTTCATTTCACTGAACTATACAATCAATAGCTTTGTGATGCTTTAGGATATTGTCTATAGTGATGTAGAATATTAAGAATTTCCTTATAATTATTTCAGAATGATAACATTCTTAGAAAATGTCTAATTGTTATCTTTCCTATGTAATATATATGTTTTGCTTCACCTTTTTTCCTGTCATTTGGAATTTATAGAATCTTTTGTGTATTGACATAGGTACTTAGTCATCTCCTTGGTTACATATGCAAATATAAAGGAAATATGAAAATAAATATATAACACACAATTTACAATTAATATTTTTGGAATTAAGTGAAGTCAAATGCTTAGCATTTCTCTTACTGGCAGTGCTGTTATACAGAATAAAACACCAATTATCCCAAAGATTATATAATTTTAGAGGTTTCACTAATGAATTTCATCCAGTTAATTAGAAAAAAATATATAGATATTCAAATTTGACCATTCAGGCAGAGAAAATTCACTAAATCACTAATCACTAAATCACTAAATTTTTCAGCCAAATCATATTGGCTGTATGTTGATAATAGTACTAAATTATTGCCACCAAACTTTCTGTTTGTACCATTAACACCTAAATGTTTAAAGAATTAATTCTGAGAAATAGTTTTAGATACATCTGGTAACTTTCCTACAAGTATACCTTTCCTTCCCTTCTTTCCTATGGCTTATTTTAGCTGATAAAGTACAATACCAGGCATCAAGGAAGGAACAAAAGCCCTGATAATAAGGAGTTGCTTAATAAAGTGTTAGGAATGAGACTTTCAAAAATAGTTTCTTTTCATTAGTTTAATAAAAAGTACACTTAGCACTTGATCAGTCAGCTTTTATTGTGACAACAAACCACAAAATCTTGACTCACAACAATGAAGATTTATTTCTTGCTCACAGTTTTGCAATTTAGCTGGACTCTACTGGGCAAGGATAGGCTCAGATGCGTTTGGGTCTGTTTGGGTCGTTCTATTCCATGTGTCTTTTGACTCAGGGACCTAGGCTGAAAAAGCAACCACTATTTTGCACATGCTGTGCTTATGGCAGAGGGAATAATCTTAAGAGAGTGAGGAGAGGCATGTAGTGCTTCTTAAAGCCTCTCCTTGGATCACTATAATGACCCTTCTACCACACTCCATAGGTTAAAGCAAGTCACATGGCTAAGCACTAAGTCAGTGGTGCAGAGAACTATGGTTTGTACACTGAGAAGTATGCTGAAGGAGGAGATAAATAATTGTGAACAAACATTGCAATCTTCTGGAGTACCTATATTATTTCACGTAAGACATTTGGTCTTCAGGAACCCCAGATTCAAACTTGAAACATCAGGTCTTTTTATGTACAAGATAGAGTCATAGAATTTTAACATTTTGGAGGTGAAGGGACTTTGAAGAGTCTATAATCTTATTGCTTCATTTTATAGATAAAATAGTTGGAGACATTGAAAGACTTTTGCCCATGATTAGATTCTGTTCCTGACAAAGATGGATGTGAAACCCAACTTACCCTTACTCACAGTTAATGCATTATGCTGCCAATTGGTTAATTATTTAGTCTAGACCCAGGTACTCTTTGAGAAGTAAAAAAGAATTAAAATTCAAATTCATAGTGGGAAAGCTAAGAGTTTACCAGACCTCCCTTCTCATCCTGGCAAGATTTAACAATTCAATTTCAGTTCTTCTAAAATTAATTGACCACTTAGAATGAGCTGAATTCTGCACCAAGCTCTCTATACAAGTCAAAAATATAACAAAACATTAATATTTTAAAACTACTGGAAGAATAGAAAAATAAGACAGGATAAAGTACAATTGATATTTATATGACTATCAGGGTTATAAAATAAGAAATAATTAAAAGTTGTTTACACTGAGATTAACTACTATACTGCTTGAAACAAATAAAAAGCAGAGTCTATTAAATGTTGACTGATACTTAGAGAATTAATTTTCTTTGGGAACATTTGGTTAGAGTGGTTAAAACATCATGTTGCGCATTCCCATTACATAAATTGAGTGTTACCTCTGTGAAAGCAAACAATTTTCAAAGGTACTATAAAGTTGATTATACATAAGGAAAATACTCATTTACAAACCTTTTAAATCTCTCTTTTAATAGTAAGAAACTATTTTCATAAGCCTCAGAATTTCTATAGCAATAATAATCATATCATTCTGATTGGCTTAATTTTCATGCTCTTGGCACATTTAACTATGAATAATTTTTCAATCTTTTAAAAATGATTATCTGTGATTTCATGCAAGTCACATGGGAAGCAAGCAATAGACTGGGGA
Source organism: Panthera uncia (assembly GCF_023721935.1). Lineage (NCBI taxonomy): Eukaryota > Metazoa > Chordata > Mammalia > Carnivora > Felidae > Panthera > Panthera uncia. Next base: position 117,297,856 of record NC_064809.1, on the reverse strand, counting down.
GAACAGTGAGGAGTGCTAGACTGCACTCCTATCTAAACAGCACTCTAGGTTAGTACAACAATAGGAAGATATGGAAAGGGGAGAAAGCATGTAGATGCCATATGTAGAATAGTAGATAAGCTTACTCCAAGTGCCTGAATTGTAGAGGGAACACATAAAGTTGGATAATAGAGGGGTATTTCATTCTTAGCCTCCAAAACAAAATAAGAAACTGGGTCATCAAAGCATCTTGAATGAGTGGATGGATTAATATATTTAAGAAAAGTTTTTAAAAGAAGAGAAGAGAGATCAGCTTCATTTTACTAATGTTGACATTTCGCCCAGCCAGTTCCTCTTCACACTTTACACCCTTTTGATTTTAGCTTTAATTTTAATTCTTTGGTAAGCTTTTCTTTCTCTCTATGACCAGTTGCTGCCCATAGCATCCTATGCTTGCCCTATGATAGCCTATCTATTATATAATTGCCCACTTGTTTGTCTAGTCCCATATCTACATTCTTTTAGCTCCATAGAGAAGAGACCATGTCAATTTTATCAGCTGTTTTATTCATGGCATTTGACACAATTCCTAGCTACGTATAAGGTATTATAAAGTATTTGCTGGATGAATTAAGTGTGATGGAGTGGAACTGTGCATGAGTGTGCACATACTTATGCACACAAGGGCAGGTGCACACATGCACACAAACATGCATGATGGGAGTTAGAGAGTTGCCTACAAGATATTAGAATGAATCAAACTTACCACATTAAAAAGTGTGATAGAGTAGAGCCTAGAAATTTATGGAATCTAATAGAAATCAAAGATCTTACTAAAAATAAAAATAGATTGAATTAACCACTTTAAAAATTATGGTACCAGTAAATTGTAGAAATCTATGAAACTTAACAGATAGAATCCAAAGACCTTATTAAATATAAAAAATATAATATTTTATAAGGAAAATGTCAGCATTCCATGAGAAGGATGAATTACTATATAAATAATATTGATAATAGTCACAAGTTAGAGAATTAAAATTGTATTGGATCAAATATTTATGTTCAAAACAACACTGAATGAAGTATGGATGATATTTTTGACTTACATAGGGAGGAATTTCTCATAACAAAAGCAGTAGAGTTAATCACAAATAAAATGATCAATATGTTAGACTACAAAAATTTGAGATCATTTAGACGCCACAAAGCAACATATGAAAATTAAGAGACAAATGTTTACACTATAAAAATTTTTAACACATAGTTACTATCTTAATAAAAGGAGTTCTTAAAAATCAATAAGAAAAATACCTACATGCCAGTAGGAAGTTGGGTTAAAAAAAAAAAGACAATTCCACAAATATATTCAATTGGACAAACATATTTCACTTCACTAGTAATTAAATAATTAATAAATACAAATTAAGGCATCAATATAATATTAAAAATTAGAACAATTTTTTAAATTGTAATAGTGCTGATAGGAGTAGGCCAAGGACTATATTCTTTTCATGTACTATGGTTGGAATAGAAATTGATACTTTTCTGTAATATAATTTAGCAAATGTCAAAATCCTTGAAAATGTTCATATTCTTTGAACTAGCAATTCCACTTTTAGGAATTCATCCTATCACAGCCTAAGATGTGGTTTATAAATGGAAAGTTTTTTTAATGTAATTGGTTGAATAAATTTTTATTAAATTCCAACTATGAATGGGACAGTGTTAGATGTTAGGGATATAATGGTAAACAAAACAAAGTACTTGCCTCACAGACGGCCATCCAGACACATAAACAGATGATAAGTATAATAGCTAATATTTAAATAGGTTAAGTTTTCAGGCACTGTTCTAGGTGCTTTCCACATATTAACTATTTTATCTTCCCAACAACCTGATAAGCAAGTGCTATTGCAATCTTATTTAAAGACAGAGGAGTTAAATGATTTTCCTCAAGGTCACTCAGCCTATGCTGGAGATGGGACTTAAATCCAGGAGTATCATTAAACTCACACTGTTAACAGCTATGCAGGGATACATAATGCTACAAAGTTATCCAATAACAGAAAAAAGTTAAAGAAATTAATCTATATTTAAATAATATAATTTTATTCAGCCATGATAAGAAAAAATGACTTAAAGTCTTCTGTGATGTGAGAAATATTTGTAAACATATATTAAATAAAGTTGAATACAAATCAACAGATACAGTGAATCCACTTTTATTATTAAAAAGTATTATATAGAAATGTGTATACTATGTATATTTATATATTCACAAATAACATTTCGGTATGGATATTCATTTAACATTTGTATCCCACGCTAGATTCTGAGTTGATGAGATAGTGCTTGGTTGGTTTACCACTGTCCACCTAACAATTACCACCGTTCCTGGACCTAATAAATAATAAATAGGTTTTAATTGAATGAATGAATAAATGGCCAAAGAAAGCCTAAAAGAATATCTATCTTAAATTGCTAGCAGTAATTCTCTCTAAATTCTGGAATTGTGGTTTAGTATATTTTTCTTTGTTACGCTTCTTAATATAAATTTCTAAATTAGTATAAAATAAAAACTGTCTAGTGAACATGTATAGAGTTAACTGATTTCAGTTTTTAGAGCAAAGCCGATTCTAAAGAGAACCTGTATTTAAACAGAATTAACAACCATCAGTCTTCTATGGCTTAGGCATCAATCTGCTCTAAGATAGGAAATTGAAGTAGATGATCCTCTGATATTTCTGTTAGATACAGGTTGCCTGGTATGCCAGGCATTAATTTATCATCTCTTAGCTGCAAATTCATATCCCATTGGCTGCTCTGCAAAACTGGAGATAAGCCCTTTAAATATTTTTCCTTTGCCAACCTGCACAGCGTTAGCCTTTGTCAGTTGAGGGCACTGCAGACAGATAATAGGAGAAAGTGGTGGGCTCTCTCTTCCTGGTTTTGTAGAGCTTGCTGAGCCGACTCCTGCAGTGTGAGGATGCTCCAGCATTAGGCCCCTGCAGTGCATGGTAGGCAACAGCACTCAGCAGCCTGCAGCTTATTACAGCACCCATCTTGGGCAGTTTCAACGGTGGAGTGACTCCAGGAAGATATCTCCCTATGAACAGTTTTGGCTGGCATCCTAGAGAGCAGATTCCCAGCAAGTCCTGGAGCACAGATCTTCAGCAACTTACTCTGGCATGGCACCCTATACAGTACCTATCATTCCGTGAGTGATGGCTGTGCCCTTCCTGACAGGTCTGGATCAGCCTTGGGTATTCCATCTCAGCCATAGACTACAGTGGCTGCCCCTTATGTTTGCAATTCCTGCATTCTTTAGATTTTCTTTTACTCTTCACTAGCCAGTCCTACAATATGCCAATCCCCTGTTACAACAAATCTTTATATATTAAACTTTTCATTTTCAGATTACTGTATAGTTTCTGTCTTCTGATTGGACCGTGACTGATTCACCTGGATTTTGTAAATTTTGATAATTTTATTGTAATTTTCATTTTCCTCTTTTCACTAAAAAACAGGTGAAGGATATCACTAAAACATTGCAAGGGGCATATTTTTTTTAACGGTTATTCATTTTTGAGACAGAGAGAGACAGAGCATGAATGGGGGAAAGTCAGAGAGAGAGGGAGACACAGAATCTGAAACAGGCTCCAGGCTCTGAGCTGTCAGCACAGAGCCCTACGCGGGGCTTGAACTCACGGACCGCGAGATCATGACCTGAGCCGAAGCCGGACGCCCAACCGACTGAGCCACCCAGGCGCCCCACAAGGGGCATATTTATCACAAAAGTCAAGAACCATAATTATACAAGTATGGAAAAGGAGATATAAAGAAAGTCTCCACAGAGTGTATAAAATTCCAAAGGAGCAAGTACATGGTGTAAGCTGGGTAAATATCTCTTAAGCACGGAGGGAGGAAATACAGGGTATTAAAGAAAAATATTTTCTTCTGCAATGGTAAGCAGCATGAAAACAGAGCTATTAGCAAACAAAGTATTAGAGGGAAGAAACTATCAGAAGACAAAATGATATATGCAAATGAGAAATAAAATCTCCATGCAGAGTCCACCAAATCGGAATACCAAGCAAACAAAAGTGAGCTCCTTTTTTTGCAGGGCAGTGGTGCTTATCTAATTCTGAATATGATTCTCTCAAATTAGTATTACTCACCTTTTATTTAAAGGAAACTAAAAAGAACAGAATGAACCTGAACTTTTGTTAAGGAATAAATTTGCCACAAGAGAAATAAATAAATAAAATTGCAAATGCAGATCTGAAGTAATTATTGAAATGAATTACACAGAGAAATTTACATAAAAACTAAGGAAATAATTCTAGCACTATCCTAATCTGCAGTTACCAATTATGAAACCTGAAGCACATTTACCTTACTTCATGGGAGTTATTGTGATAATGTAGAAATTCCACTGGATTAGGCTTTATATGGCCTAGGTTTAAAATTGGGGATTCAAAGAAGTGATTATTTGCAAGGATTTTGAGATAAAATGTTTATCAATTAAAGGAAAAATATATATGAAACAGTTAACATATTACATTGCACAGAATGTGCACACAATAATATTAAAAATATACTATTGGTAATTAATACAGCCAAAGATCATATTGACCTTTTATTGGCATCACCCATTGTTATTTATTTGTTCAAAATGCCTTTGAGGTTTTTTTCTATAAAGAAACTGTACTAGGAGTGGTGGAAGACATAAAGATTATATCTTATATCTCCCAACTTCTTTTTTTTAAGTTTTATTTTAATTCCAGCTAGTTAACATACAGTGTTATATTAGTTTCATGTGTACAATATAATGATTCAGTAATTCCATGCATCACCTGGTGCTCATCACAAGCACACTTCTTAATCCCCATTATCTACTTAATGCATCCCCCCAATCCGTTTCCCTCTAGTAACCATGAATTAGTTCTCTATAATTAAGAGTTTGTTTCTTCATTTGTCTCTCTTTTTCTTTTTTCCCCCCTTCGCTCATTTGTTTTGTTTCGTAAATTCTGTATGAGTGAAACCATATGGTATCTGTATGTCTTTGACTGACTTACTTCATTTAGTGTTATATTCTCTAGCTCCATCCATGTCCATGCAAATGGCAAGATTTCATTCTGTTTTAATCAATGGGCACTTGGGCTGCTCCCCTATCTTGGCTATTGTAGATAACACTGCTATAAACATAGAGGTGCATGTATCCCTTTGAATTAATGTTTTTAAATCTTTGGGTAAATATCCAGTAGTGTAATTGCTGGATTGTAGGGTAGTTCTACTTTTAACTTTGTGAGGAACCTCTATACTGTTCTCCAGAGTGGCTGCACCAGTTTGCATTCCACCAACAGTTAGAATATTCCCTTTTCTCAACATCCTTACCTGTTGTGATTCTTGTGTTGTTGATTTTAGCCATTCTGACGGGTATGAGGTGATATCTCATTGTAGTTTTGATTTGCATTTTCCTGATGCAACGTGATGATGAATGCCTTTTCATGTGTCTGTTGGCCATCTGTATGTCTTCTTTGGAAAGATGCCTTTTCATGTCTTCTGCCCATTTTTTAATTGGCTTATTTTGTGTGTGTGTGTGTGTGTGTTGAGTTTGATAAGTTCTTTATAGATTTTAGATACTAACCCTTTATTGGACAACACATTTGCAACTATCTTCTCCCATTCAGTAGGTTTCTTTTAGTTTTGTAGATTGTTTCATTTGCTGTGCAGCAGCTTTTTATTTTAATGTAGTCCCAATAGTTTATTTTTGCTTTTGCTTCCCTTGCCTCAGGAGGCATATCTAGGAAAAACGTTGCTAAGGCTGATGTCAAGGAGGTTACTGCCTGTGTTCTCTTCTAGGACTTTTATGGTTTCAGGTCTCACATTTAGGTCTTTAATCCATTTTGAATTTATTTTTATGTATGATGTAATAAAGTGATCCAGTTTCTTGCTTTTGTGGGTTGCTGTCCAATGTTCCTAACACCATTTGTTGAAGAGACTGTCCCTTTCTTGCTTGCTTTGTTGAAGATCACTTGACCATGTAATCATGATTTTAGGGTTTTCTATGCCATTCTATTGTTCTATGTGGCTATTTTTGAGCCAGTACCATACTGTTTTGATTACTGCAGCTTTGTAATATAACTTAAAGTCCAAAATTGTGATGCCCCAAGCTTTGCTTTGCTTTTTCAAGATTGTTTTGACTATTTGGGGTCTTTTGTGGTTCCATACACATTTTAGAATTGTTTGTTCTATTTCTGTGAAAAAATATTGGTGTTTTGGTAGGGATTACATTAAATGTATAGATTACTTTGGGAGGTGTAAACATTTTAAGGATATTTGTTCTTACAATCCATGAGCATGGAATGTCTTTCCATTGTTTTGTGTCATTTTTAATTTCTTTCATCATTGTTTATAGTTTTCAGAGTACAGATCTTTCACTTCTTCAGTTAGATTTATTCTTAAGTATCTTACTATTTTTTATGCAGTTATAAATGAGATTGATTCCTTATTTCTCTTTCTGCTGCTTCATTATTGGTGTATAGAAATGCAACAGACTTCCGTACAGTGACTTTGTATCCTACAACTTTACTGAATTCATTTATTAGTTCTAGCAGTTTTTTGGTGGAGACTTTGGGTTTTATATATTTAGTATCATGTCATCAGCAAATAGGGAGTTTTACTTCTTCATTACCAATTTGTATTCATTTTATTTCTTTTTTAAAAAATTGTTTTTTGAGAGAGAGAGAGAGAGAGAGAGAGACAGCATGAGCAGGGGAGGGGAGAGAGAGGGCAAGACACAGAATCCAAAGCAGATTCCAGGCTCTGAACTGTCTGCACAGAGCCTGATGCAGGGCTCGAACCCACAAACCATGAGATCATGACCTGAGCTGAAGTCAGATGCTTAAGCAACTGAGCCACCCAGGCACCTCAAATTCCTTTTATTTCTTTTTGTTGTCTGATTGCTGTGACTAGGACTTCTGGTACTATGTTGAATAAAAGTGATGACAGTGGACATCCTTGTTTTGTTCCTGACCTTAGGAGAAAAGCTCTTAGTGTTTTCCCATTGGGGATGATATTAGCTGTGGGCTTTTCATGTATGGCCTTTATTATGTTGAGTTATATTCCCTCTAAGCCCTACTTTGTTGAGGGTTTTAATCATGAATGGATGTTGTACTTTGTCAAATGCTTCTGTGTCTATTAAAATGATCATATCGTTCCTATCCTTTCTCTTACTACTGTGAGATTTATCACATGGATTGATTTGCAAATATTTAACCATGCTTACATCTCAGTAAAAAATCCCCCTTGATCATGGTAAATGATTTTTTTAATGTATTGTTGAATTCAGTTTGCGAGTATTTTGTTGAGGACTTTTGCATCTATGTTCATCTGAGATATTGGCCTATAGCTCTGTTGTTTAGTGGAGTCTTTATTTGGTTTCCTCCCAATTTCATATATATATATATGTGTGTATATATATATATATACACACATATATATACATATATATATGTATATATATGTGTGTAT